>NC_066563.1:8256415-8261415 GCF_024679095.1 Eriocheir sinensis
TCTTTAGTAGCCGACTCAAAAAGAAGTCGGAGTAACACCGCGGCAATGTGAACCCTGTGTGTACTGATGTATTCTTGTGTAGATGCTTAGAGAAACAGGCCAATACTTTACCAGGAAAGTGGGTGTTATTGCACTCCATGAATCTGGTTTCTCCTGAATATAATACTTTTCATTACTCATCCCTATTTTAGTACCATTAGTAAGCACCGTCTCTTCAAAATAACAATTTCAAAATAGCAAATATAATGACATTTCCGAAATCAAGCCACAGAATCATCATCTGAGGAGGCAATCGCAAACGTGTTAAAGCAAACCACATAAACGACAACTACTAGAACAGGGGCTCTTAACTTTTTGATGATCTCAGACCCCCCTTTGGATTGCTCAGCATGGTCACATACCCCTTAGCTTGACTGCCAAAATCATCATCACAAGTCCTGTTTAATATATATTACATAATAATATTCAGAGATTAAGTCCTATACCCCATGCATTTGGCTCTCATACCCCCAAGGGGTATGGATACCCCCGGGTAAGTACTCCTGTACTAGAAGCATCTTGATAGTTCCTCCATTTTTCTTACTAATCTTTGTGCGACATTCACTTCACTCTTACTGGTGCAACACTTTTTTGTTTCTTTAAACCTCACCCTCCCTTTGTTATGATACAAGTTCCTGAGGATATTGACCGTAACCACTATTCTGTCCCATCCCCGTCGTTAACTTCTGTAGTCTGAGCTTCAGCTCAAAGGAGGCTGTTGCGTTTATGTCCGCGGTGACATTCTTGCTCTCAAGTTTACTGTCTGGAACATTTAGAATAATTCTCAGTCCAGCGAATACGTACGAATCTGTAACCCTGCACCAAACATATTCATGCTGTATATTTCTATCTCCATTCTGTTGGCTATGCAAAATTCATTTTATTGGTTATGTAAACGATTTCATTTGTTGTAAACTTCATTTATTGGCTATGCAAACTTCCGTTTACTGGCTGTGTGAAATTCATTTTACTGGCTATAAAAATTCATTTCACTAGCTATGTAAACTTCATTTTACTGGGTATGTAAACATAATTTTACTGGTTATGAAAACTTCAGTTGAGGATGTAAACAATTTAACTGGCTATGTAAACTTCATTTTACTAGATAAACTTCGTATTACTGGCAAGGAAAACTTCAATTTACTATGTACACTTCGTTTTACTGGGTAAATAAACTTATTCGACTTTGAAATGCGTAATGAAACACCTCCTGGCACGCTCCTTTAGCTGAAATATCTTCCTCACGGGATTCCGTTGCTCATCGTCATTTTGATCATAATTTTCCTTCACTGATAATACAATTGAGGCGGCTTACAACTTTTTAGTGCTTCAGTAAAGCGAGAATACGTGGCAGTTGTACATAGCTTTTTTAGCATATTTTTTTATTACTCTCTAAAATTAATTGGTGGTGATTACTAACGCCACTATAAAACACTTGCCTGTGACACTAACGGGTTTGAAAATAAAAAAATATATATTTTTTGATTACTGCAAATGATACACTGAACCTGTATCTCTGAATATATATATATATATATATATATATATATATATATATATATATATATATATATATATATATATATATATATATATATATATATATATATATATATATACACACACACACACACACACACACACACACACACACACACACACACACGAGGTATGTTCAATAAGTAATGAGAAAATTTCAGGAGAGATGTTATTTATTTTTATAAGCTTACAAAACTTTCTCCTTCAAAATAATGTTCTCTCGCATCTCCACATTTCTGCAGGCGTTTCTCCCAATCCTGGAAGACCTCCTCCCAGTCCTTCTTCTGCAGTCCCTTCAGGTAATTTTCCGATGCCTCTTTCAGCTCCTGTATTGACTGGAATTTGATTCCCCTAAGGCTGGTTTAAATGCCCGGGAACAGGAAGAAATCACAAGGGGCCAGGTAATGGCTGTAGAGTGGGTGTTGTACCTCTGTCATTCCCCTGTGAGCCATCCAGGTGGTCACCAGTGCTGACCTGTGCCATGGGGCATTATTCTGGTGGAACCACAACTTTCCACTGCTCCACTGCTGCGGCCTCTTCTTCCTCATCTTCTCCCTGAACCTTTTCAGAATTTTAAGTAATGCTCCTTATTAACTTTTTGACCCTCAGGAACCCATTCAACGTGAATGAGCCCCTGAGAGTCAAAGAAAGGAAAGATCATGGTCTTCTCTTGCGACCTGCTCAACTTTGGCTTCTTGGGCCTGGGGGAGGACATGTGCTTCCACTGGGCACTCTGACGTTTGCTCTCAGGGTCATAGGTGAACACCCAACTTTCGTTGCAAGTCACTACCTAATTCAGGAAACCTCAATCAGACTCTATCATAATCAAGAATGTCAGTGCAACATTCCATACGAAACTGCCACTGGTGGTCGGAGAGGATTTTTGACACGAACTTGGTAGAGACTTTGTGGAGCTTCAGATCTTCGGTGAGAACTGTTTTCTCTGTGCCAATACTAATACCAACAGCTTCAGATATTATCCTCACACTAACTCGACGGTTTGGATCACTAACCTTAGCACTTCCTCAATGTTTTCCTCCTACGTGCGCTGTTCGGTGCTCCAGATCTTGGTTCAATCTCAACCTGTTCATTTCCTTCAGAAACTTGGTTAAACCACCTGTAGAAACTTGCTTTGCTCATCAATTCGTCCCCATAGGCCTCTTCTAACATTCCATAAGCTTCTTGTTTTGTTTTCTGAAGTTTGACACAAAATTTGATGACGTAACGTTGCTCTATATTTCCCTGTATTTTGCCAGGTGTTGAGATATTGGCCAACTGGATCAAAATGGTTTCACCACGTACATTACTGCGCTCAAACAGGAGATAGGAAGGTGCCAGTCAGTCATTTTATAGACTATATGTTTGCGTACTTCACCATGAAGTAGCATTCTGATTGAATGATATTTAATATCTCTCCTGAAATTTTCTGATTACTTATTGAATATATATATATATATATATATATATATATATATATATATATATATATATATATATATATATATATATATATATATATATATATATATATATATATATATATATATATATATATATATATATATATATATATATATATATATATATATATATATATATATATATATATATATATATATATATATATATATATATATATATATATATATATATATATATATATATATATATATATATATATATATATATATATATATATATATATATATATATATATATATATATATATATATATATATATATATATATATATATATATATATATGTGCGTTACTACCGATCAGCATCGATACCAGTGTCGGCCGTCAGTTCGCAGGCGGTGGACGTGCCGGAAGCAGCAGAATAGTGTAATCCTCGTGTGCAGCTCGTCGCTTATGGTCAACTTCTGCCCACTCACCAGAGTTAGTAACCGCATTGTGTCATTATTACAATAACTATACAATATTAGTGATATTGGTACATGCGTTTCGTCCTCACGAGTTCGAGGCAATGCAGAAGCATGGAACTATGACGCGAAGTGGAGTGATGATGGCAAAGGCTTCTTTACCAAGGAGAAGCATGAACAAAAGACAATTATTCACATAACTTGGAGGTGGGCGGTGGCTGAGTGGTTAGCGTCCTGGGCTCACATTCATGGCGCCATGGACAATGTCGGTTCGAATCCCCACGCTACCACCTGGGATTTTCCAGTCACCGCCGAGTGGCCTAAGGTTACCCACATGCAGTCCAGAAGACCACCCATCAACCCGGACTCTAGAAGAAACCATCCAGTGAATCAAGAATAAGTTCCGCCGCGCGCCGGCGGGGGGCAGCATGAACCAAACATAACTGGCGCCACTATAAAAAATTGCCTGCGCCACGACGGGCTTGGGACGACCATCTGGCCCATGAAGAAAGCTTACCGGCGCAATAGGCAGGGATGTAAAAAATAATAATAATAATAATAATAATAAAAATTAACATTTGATAATCCTTGTCATGCAAACAATTTTAAGAAAAAATGAACATTTGAATACTGAGATGAGAGGTGATATAATCCCATGCCTGGGAATGTGGAACAGTTAAAATCACAGTGGACTTCTTCATCAATCTTTGTCTGAAGGATCGATTTTTAAACTGGGCATGATTTCCGGAGTAGCATGTCGGTGTAAAAAAAATTTATCACTTGACAAATCCTAATGATAAAATTGTATAAAAACGGACACCATTAACAGCAGCAGTTGAAGATGTAGTAGTATTAGTAGTTGCAGTAGTAGCAGCAGCAGCAGCAGCAGTAAAAGTAGTAGTAGTAGTAGTAGTGGTAGAAGTAGTAAGGGAGGCCGAGTGGTCAGCGTGCGGACGTGGTGAGCCCAAGGACCTAGATTCAAGTCCCACCGAAAGACGCTGACAATATTCAACCATTGTCGAGTAGCAGAAAGGAGGTCCCTTGAACCCGGGTTCGAGTCCCACCAAAACACCCTGATTTTTCAAGTCATCGCCGAGTGGCGGAAGATTACCCACAAACTGTCCAGATCTTCAATCAACCCTAACTTCAGCGACTTCGTTCAAGTGGAGCACCGGGGGGCAGCATGGGCCAAGCAGTCATATATCACGGCAGCCACGGCCGTCCAAGAGACCCCTCAAGAGATCCTACCGGCGCTCCGGGCTGCATAAAAAAAATTGTTGGCCAGTTCTCCAATCAACCCTAGTTTCAGTGACTTCGTTAAGTGGAGCACCGGGGGCAGCATGGGCCAAGCAAGAGTCATAAGTCACTGCCGACACTGTACATAAAATTCCCTTGCGCCACTTACGGGCCGGGTCCGTCCAATATGCCCCTCAAGACAGCCTACCGGTGTTATAGGAAGCATCTAAAAAAAGTTGTAATAGTAGTAGTAGTAGTAGTAGTAGTAGTAGTAGTAGTAGTAGTAGTAGTAGTAGCAGCA
>NC_066563.1:8263915-8271415 GCF_024679095.1 Eriocheir sinensis
GAGGCTGCAGAACGCTTAGCCTCAGCCTTACTATTATTTCCGATTGGGGCAAGAAGAACCTGGTGTCCTTCAACGCCTCAAAAACACAGTTTCTCCACCTATCCACTCGACACAATCTTCCAAACAACTATCCCCTATTCTTTGACAACACCCAGCTATCACCTTCCTCAACACTAAACATCCTCGGTCTATCCTTAACTCAAAATCTCAACTGGAAACTTCATATCTCATCTCTTACTAAATCAGCTTCCTCGAGGCTGGGCGTTCTGTACCGTCTCCGCCAGTTCTTCTCCCCTGCACAGTTGCTGTCCATATACAGGGGCCTTGTCCGCCCTCGTATGGAGTATGCATCTCATGTGTGGGGGGGCTCCACTCACACAGCTCTTCTGGACAGAGTGGAGACTAAGGCTCTTCGTCTCATCAGCTCTCCTCCTCATTCTGATAGTCTTCTACCTCTTAAATTCCGCCGCAATGTTGCCTCTCTTTCTATCTTCTATAGATATTTCCACGCTGACTGCTCTTCTGAACTTGCTAACTGCATGCCTCCCCCCCTCCCGCGGCCCCGCTGCACTCGACTTTCGACTCATGCTCATCCCTATACTGTCCAAACCCCTTATGCAAGAGTTAACCAGCATCTTCACTCTTTCTTCCCTCACGCTGGTAAACTCTGGAACAATCTTCCTTCATCTGTATTTCCTCCTGCCTACGACTTGAACTCTTTCAAGAGGAGGGTATCAGGACACCTCTCCTGCTGTATTTGATCTTCCCTTCGGCCACCTCTTTTGTTTTACTTTAGGAGCAGCGAGTAGCGGGCTTTTTTTATTTTTATTATTGTTTTCTTTTTTTGTGTGCCCTTGAGCTGCCTCCTTTGTTGTAAAAAAAAAAAAAAAAAAAAAAAAACTTGTACTCAGGCAACTCACGCATCATACTTTTCGAATGTGTAGCGTCTCCCTACCACACTGCAGGACCTGGAGTCATGGATCGCAGGCGCGGGCAATGAGGGCGTCATCTACTTTAGTCTAGGCTCCGTCACTCGCGGCGAAACCATGCCGCCGGAGTACCGCCAAACCTTTCTGGAGACCTTCCGTAGACTACCGCAGCGCGTCCTCTGGAAGTACGAGGGAACGTTGGAGGGCGTGTCAGATAACGTGATGATCAGCAGCTGGCTGCCCCAGCAGGACATCCTCGGTCAGTACAGGAGTAGGGGACGCCGCCACGATATGACACACTGCCATTAGGAGCCTCATTCATGTGTTGTGTTGGGGAGCCCTGGCAGGTTAACCTAACTAGCCGTTGTCCCGCAGCTCACAACAAAGTGAAGGTGTTCATCTCCCACGGTGGCCTTCTCAGCCTTCAGGAGTCCATCTTCCACGCCACGCCCCTCCTTGTCCTCCCCATATTCGGTGACCAGCGAAGGAATGCCATGTATGTGGAAAGCTCGGGTCTGGGTCGCATGATGGAGTGGGAGGAACTTACTGCTGACAGGATCGTCGACGCCCTCACGGATATTACAACCAAAACAAAGTTAGTCGAGTATCCATCTTTATTATAATGTCAGTTTTTGGCATGCATTTTTTAAAAATCACAAAATGATAAAATATGAAAGAAATCATTAGTGTAGTTAAGTAGAAGCAACGAGTGGTAGTGTTGATGGCTTCGTTATGTGTCGTCCTTGTTCAGGTACAAAGAGACCGTGTCGGCAATGTCGGCGTCCTTGAGGGATCAGCTGACGACGCCGCAGGAGCGCGCTGTCTTCTGGACGGAATACGTGATCCGCCACCGAGGGGCGCCGCACCTGAGGTGCCCGGCCACCCAGCTGTCCTGGGTGGAGTTCCTGCTACTGGACGTGGTGGGCCTCGTGCTGCTGGCCCTGCTGGTGCTGCAGCTCCTCCTGCGACGCCTTCTTAGGAGAGTCTCCACCGTCGTCTTTGGCATCAACGTTAAGATAAAGACACAATGATGGTACGGCAGGAAATACTGTGCATACTGCTGTTTCTAATGAATATAATATACAAGATGTTGCAAGGAGTCCACGAATCTACTTCATTCTCAAGTTCATCATGTTATACAATGTTGAGGTTTCTCATAAATCTATGTGCTGCATCTATTTTTATTTTATTTGTGATTATACATCCACGGCATTTTACAATGTTATTATTATTTTTTTCATTATTAATATAATAATAATAATTATTATTATTATTATTATTATTATTATTATTAATAATAATAATAATAATAATAATAATAATAATAATAATAATAATAATAATAATAATAATAATATTATCGTTATTATCATTATTATTATTATTAATATTATGAGATGAAACAGACTGGGAGAGAGGATTGGGAACACTATACGCTGCCTGTTCATCAATCCCCAAACAGCTGAGACGCCAATAGAAAGAGAAAAAGAAAGAGAAAGCGATGAGAAAGAAGGAGAAAGAGGGCGGGGGGATTGCGATGAAGCAGAGATAAAAAAAAAAAAAGAGTGAAGGACCTGATTCTTCACCCACCAGGGAAGGGAGAGTGGTGACGCTCAGAAAGACCAGATGCACGGCTTTGGCAGTGGGTCCAAATCTTCAATAGTGAAACCATTTGAAAGAGTCCAATTGAGAGTCGGCCAGTGTGGGTCAGCCGCGCCACAGAGCTCTGCAACACTCCCAACACCTCTCGTTTCCTCTCATATGTCAGCTATTTACTTCCTTTATATGAATTTAATTAAATAATTGGATCATCCAATAAGGCTATATAGTGTTAAGATTGTTTCGTTTTTAGGATAATAACAAAGATTTTGTATAAATACCACAACACCTGACAACGGTGTATTCTAAACTTGTCATTGTGCTGACAGCCTGACCCTTACCCTGACCCAAGATCTAAATAGTCTTTCTTTAGATTTTCTTTCTTTTTTAACGGGTTATCAGATGTTTCACAAAGATAGAAAGGGAAGAAGGGGGGGTGGAGTTGCGCTATATATTAAAGACTCAGTTAAATGTTCTGTTAACGATTCAGTCAAAACTAATATCGATTCAGAATCAGTTTGGGTGGACGTTCACAAAGGGAAAGAAAAACTAACTCAAGGAGTTCTGTACAGGCCACCCAGCCTTAACAGGCAGGACACGAGTATATTACTACAAGAGACTGGCAGGGCGAGCAGGAGTAAAAATGTCTGTGTAATGGGGGACTTTAATTATAGGAATATAGACTGGGAAGACTTAGTGGGTGACCTGGAAGCCGAGGATTTTCTTAAAGTTTTACAAGATAATTTTCTTAAGCAGGCAGTTACTGAGCCTACCAGAGGAGATAACATTTTAGATTTAGTCCTCACTAATAACGGGAACTTGATACATGAGCTGGAGGTGGGCGGAGAGTTAGAAAATAGTGACCACAGAATGGTTCGTATTAGCCCAGATTGGGCGGTGACCCGCGAACCAAACCCAGTGTTGGTGCCAGCTTTTAGAAGAGCAAATTACGGGGGGCTTAAAAGACACCTTGAAGAGGTAACTTGGGGAGATTTAGGGATTCATGAGGGCCAGAACTGTGGGTTAGAGAGCCAGGAGAACCAGGTAAAAATAACCTACAATAATTTAGGTAGAGTAATAATAGAGGGGCAGGGGCAGCATATACCACAGCGAACACCTAGAAACAAAAACAATGACCCTAAGTGGATGACTCGTGGGCTAAAACACGAGATAGGTTTAAAGAAGGGAGTTTATAAGAAAATAAAGAATGGTGAAACACATCTCAGGGGCAGGTATGTCGAACAATCTAGATTAGTGAAGAAAACACTAGGGTAGCAAAAAGGAACTATGAGATTAAAATAGCAAAAGAGGCGAAAAGTAATGTAAAGGGAGGAAATTGGACCGCTGAAAGCAAACAGTCGAGCTAGTGGATATTTACGAAAATATGAGCACATTGTTGAACGACTACTTCTCTTCAGTATTCACACAAGAGGATCGAACGACTATTCCGGAAAGGATTCAGGTGTATGAGGGCGGGGATGGCGACAAATTGAGGAATGTAATCATCACCAGGCAGATAGTCCAGCAGCTAAAGCAGGGTTGGCATGGTTAAAATCAAATGATTTTAATCATGTGATTATAATCGATTATAATCACAGAAAAAAAATCACTGATTAAAATCAAAATCCTTTAATTTTAAATATAATGAGCATTGTATGCTCATTATATTTAAAATTACCAAACATTACATTTAAAAGTACAAAACTGGGATATTTTAGTTAAAATATGCAGGGAACACAGTGATGACACTGAGCAACAGATAATTAGGAAGGTCAATGATAAGGCATTGAAGAGATTTCGATTATTTTGAGACTCAAACCAATTGCAGTGGCATTAGATAAACTTCAACGTGAAGATGCACTCATTAGTGATGCAGTAGAAATTTGGTTCAAACTTGAATGTGATTTGCAGAAATGTTTAACAGAGCAGAAGGATTTGAATAAGTTACTAAAGAGGAAAAAATCAGCACTAACACCTGCTCATTACTTAGCAAATTTTATTGACCCTAGGTATCAGGGCAAGTGTCTCACTGCTGAGGAGATTGATAGAGCAGAAAATTATGTGGAAGAAATTTTTCCCCAGTTTCTTTCAACATTAAAGAGATATCGAGGAAAGTCCATGCCTTTCAAGCATATGCATTTTAAACCTGATGTTGTAAATACCCTATCACCACTTGCTAGGTGGCAAAATTTTTCAGGAGATATTAAAGACTGTATAGTGGTGCCTACCCAGTTACATACAGCTGTTGCTTCCTCAGCAGGAATTGAAAGGGTAATGGTGAATGATAGCAAGACTAAAACCTTGACTCTGGCGCTATCAGGAAATGGAGAGAGCGAACAGACTATCACCTCTATGGTACTGAGCATCAACCTTCGGGGAAGAATAACATCCTCCAGGTGGTGAACATCGCAATGCCCCTTGGCGTCACCACTGATGACGAGCTTACCTGAGTGGCTCAAGTCACCATGATTTCAAAAGCCGCCACATACCACATCTACCTTCTCAGGCTACTGATATTACCGTGAGCTTACGTACATTTACAAGATCTTTATCCTAACCAAGTCCACGCACGCCTCACCTGTCTCGTCACCATCCCTCACAATTAATAAAAGGTAAAGCTTGAGGGAATTCACAAGAGGGCATCCAGGACCTTTCTTGGAACAATGAAGTGTACGAATATACTCCTCTTGCTTCTCTCGCTCCACAACTACTACTACTACTACTACTACTACTACTTCTTCTACTACTACTATTACTACAATACTACTACTACTACTACTACTACTACTACTACTACTACTACTACTACTACTACTACTACAACTACAACTACTACTTACTAATCAGAATACTATATCAAACGTTGGGCATCGAGGGCAAATGATAAGGGAAGATAAGATTAAGCTTCGGCCTCTCAGCAGCACTGGCGAGTTCAAAGAAGAGAAAGGTTGCGATAAACCAGTATCAGTAATACCAGAAAGTGGAGAGCAAGTGTTCTATGAGAGGAAACCTAACCTAAGGAGGTAGGAAGACACCTACCGAACGGGCGTGAGCTACTCCCGGTGAAGATATAAGGGAAGCGAGGAGGGTGATGAAGCCCTTCAAAGACCCTTCCCATGTCCTCACTAACCGTTTCCCTTTTGTCTCATCAACACCAGAGAGCAGTTCAGCATGCTCTCTAAAGACAGTTCCTCTCTCTTTCTACACCACACTACATTCACACAACACACACCTTTTCCCAAAATTCAAAATTCAAAATGGCGAAAAACAACACTGCCTCGGAGTTCCCGCCTGGGGAGGGGGGACCATAAATTCCCCCAGGGAGGACTCCCCTTCTGGCTGCCGACTTGAGAGGTGTCCTGATAACTCCTGGAACCTCCTCCTTATCAATTTCTGCAACATTCGTGGTCTTCGTTCAAGTTTTCATTCTGTGGAACATCATCTCTCCTCCTCTAAACCTCATCTTCTCTTCCTCACCGAAACACAGGTTTCTGAGGCTACTGACAGCAACCTCTACTCTGTTCCCTCCTACTATCTCTATCCTAAATTTCAATCCAAAGCTGGATGTTGCGCCTACGTGCGCAACGACATCACTTGCTCTCGTGCCCACGACCTTGACTCTTCTGAATTTTCCACCATCTGGCTAAGACTTCATTGTCATTCTATTACTAAATACATATGTGCTGTTTATCTCTCACCTAACTCTACTAACTATGTAAAATTCTTTGACTATTTGAATTATAAAGTGGAGCACATCTTGACTCACTCTCCCTTCGCTGAAATCTCCATCTTGGGAGATTTCAATGTTCACCACCAGCTTTGGCTTTCATCCTCTTTCACTGACCAGCCTGGTGAACAAGCCTACAACTTTACTCTCCTCAACGACCTAGAGCAGTTGGTTCAGCACCCTACACGTATTCCCGACCGTCTTGGAGACAGGCCCAACATTCTAGACCTCTTCCTTACCTCTAATCCTTCTGCTTACTCTGTCAAACTGTTCTCTCCGTTGGGCTCCTCCGATCATAACCTTATTTCTGTTTCCTGTCCTATCGCTCCTGTGCATCTTCTGGACCCACCGAAGAGGCGATGCTTCTGGCATTTTGCTTCAGCTCGGTGGGACGACCTGAGGATGTACTTTTCCGATTTCCCGTGGAATGATTACTGCTTCCAGGAGAGATACCCCTCTGTGTGCCCAGCGCATCTCAGAGGTGATTGTCTCTGGAATGGAGGCATACTTTCCACGTTCTTTCTCTACCTCTCATGATAAAAAGCCTTGGTTTACTCATGCTTGTTCTCGTGCAATTAAAGATAGAGAGGCAGCTCACAAAAGGTTCTAGAGCCTTCGAACTCCCGCTAACTATGACCTTTGCATTTCAGCCCGGAATCGTGCCAAATCTATTCTCCGACTTACCAAAACTTCTTTTATCAATAAAAAATGTCAACACCTTGCTTCTTCTAATTCTTCCCGTGACTTCTGGCATCTAGCCAAAAATATCTCCTCCAATTTCACTTCTTCCTCTTTCCCTCCACTCCTTAACCCTAACGGCATCACTGCCGTCTCATCTGTCTCTAAGGCTGAACTCTTCGCTCAAACTTTCTGTAAGAACTCCACCCTGGACGATTCTGGGCATATTCCTCCTACTCATCCCCCCTCTGACTTCTTTATGCCTGTTATTAAGATTCTTCCAAATGATGTTTTCTATGCCCTCTCTGGCCTCAACTCTCAGAAGGCTTATGGACCTATTGTCCTTAAAAACTGTGCTTCCGTGTTGACTAACTGCTTGGTCAAACTCTTTCGTCTCTGCCTATCAACATCTACCTTTCCTTCCTGCTGGAAGTATGCCTTTGTACAGCCTGTGCCTAAGAAGGGTGACCGTTCCTATCCCTCAAACTACCGCCCTATAGCTTTACTTTCCTGTCCATCTAAAGCTTTTGAATCAATCCTTAACCGGAAGATTCAAAAGCACCTTTC
>NC_066563.1:8276415-8336415 GCF_024679095.1 Eriocheir sinensis
TATTATAATGTCAGTTTTTGGCATGCATTTTTTAAAAATCACAAAATGATAAAATATGAAAGAAATCATTAGTGTAGTTAAGTAGAAGCAACGAGTGGTAGTGTTGATGGCTTCGTTATGTGTCGTCCTTGTTCAGGTACAAAGAGACCGTGTCGGCAATGTCGGCGTCCTTGAGGGATCAGCTGACGACGCCGCAGGAGCGCGCTGTCTTCTGGACGGAATACGTGATCCGCCACCGAGGGGCGCCGCAGCTGAGGTGCCCGGCCACCCAGCTGTCCTGGGTGGAGTTCCTGCTACTGGACGTGGTGGGCCTCCTGCTGCTGGCCCTGCTGGTGCTGCAGCTCCTCCTGCGACGCCTTCTTAGGAGAGTCTCCACCGTCGTCTTTGGCAGCAACGTTAAGATAAAGACACAATGATGGTACGGCAGGAAATACTGTGCATACTGCTGTTTCTAATGAATATAATATACAAGATGTTGCAAGGAGTCCACAAATCTACTTCATTCTTAAGTTCATCATGTTATACAATTTTGAGGTTTCTCATAAATCTATGTGCTGCATCTATTTTTATTTTATTTGTGATTATACATCCACGGCATTTTACAATGTTATTATTATTTTTTTCATTATTAATATAATAATAATAATAATAATAATAATTATTATTATTATTATTATTATTATTATTATTATTATTATTAATATTATTATTATCGTTATTATCATTATTATTATTATTAATATTATGTGATGAAACGGTCTGGGAGAGCGGATTGGGAACACTATAAGCTGCCTGTTCAACAGTCCCCAAACAGCTGAGACGCCAATAGAAAGAGAAAAAGAAAGAGAAAGCGATGAGAAAGAAGGAGAAAGAGGGCGGGGGGATTGCGATGAAGCAGAGATAAAAAAAAAGAGTGAAGGACCTGATTCTTCACCCACCAGGGAAGGGAGAGTGGTGACGCTCAGAAAGACCAGATACACGGCTTTGGCAGTGGGTCCAAATCTTCAATAGTGAAACCATTTGAAAGAGTCCAATTGAGAGTCGGCCAGTGTGGGTCAGCCCCGCCACACAGCTCTGCAACACTCCCAACACCTCTCGTTTCCTCTCATATGTCAGCTATTTACTTCCTTTATATGAATTTAATTAAATAATTGGATCATCCAATAAGGCTATATAGTGTTAAGATTGTTTCGTTTTTAGGATAATAACAAAGATTTTGTATAAATACCACAACACCTGACAACGGTGTATTCTAAACTTGTCATTGTGCTGACAGCCTGACCCTTACCCTGACCCAAGATCTAAATAGTCTTTCTTTAGATTTTCTTTCTTTTTTAACGGGTTATCAGATGTTTCACAAAGATAGAAAGGGAAGAAGGGGGGGTGGAGTTGCGCTATATATTAAAGACTCAGTTAAATGTTCTGTTAACGATTCAGTCAAAACTAATATCGATTCAGAATCAGTTTGGGTGGACGTTCACAAAGGGAAAGAAAAACTAACTCAAGGAGTTCTGTACAGGCCACCCAGCCTTAACAGGCAGGACAAGAGTATATTACTACAAGAGACTGGCAGGGCGAGCAGGAGTAAAAATGTCTGTGTAATGGGGGACTTTAATTATAGGAATATAGACTGGGAAGACTTAGTGGGTGACCTGGAAGCCGAGGATTTTCTTAAAGTTTTACAAGATAATTTTCTTAAGCAGGCACTTACTGAGCCTACCAGAGGAGATAACATTTTAGATTTAGTCCTAACTAATAACGGGAACTTGATACATGAGTTGGAGGTGGGCGGAGAGTTAGGAAATAGTGACCACAGAATGGTTCGTATTAGCCCAGATTGGGCGGTGACCCGCGAACCAAACCCAGTGTTGGTGCCAGCTTTTAGAAGAGCAAATTACGGGGGGCTTAAAAGACACCTTGAAGAGGTAAATTGGGAAGATTTAGGGATTCATGAGGGCCAGAACTGTGGGTTGGAGAGCCAGGAGAACCAGGTAAAAATAACCTACAACATATAATTTAGTTAGAGTAATAGTAGAGAGGCAGGGTCAGCATATACCCCAGCGAACACCTAAAAAAGAAAACAATGGCCCAAAGTGGATGACTCGTGGGCTAAAACACGGTATGTCGGTGTGTGCGGAGACTGCAGCAATGGCCTCTGTGTTTTACTTATTATTGCACTCACTGGAGAGCAAGAAGACAAGGAAATGCGTATGGGTGAGGTAGTTTATAGAAAGTTGAGCATTACAGAATTACTTAATTTTGGTGGAGCCGAGAATTAATGGAGCAGGGTTTAATTAACTAATAATTTTCTTGGAATGTCAACAATTGATTTTGAAGAACTATTACGAACGGTGGCTCCCAAAATACCACGAATCGATACAAGGCACAGAAAAGCCATTCCAGGTCCCATCAGCCTGCAGCTATAATCTGACAGGCGGAGATCCTTTTACGAGCCTCATTAACACCTTCGAAATGTCAAAGCTGAGTTTCCATACAAACTTTTCTGGTGTGGACGGTTCTGAGAAACAGTTGGGAAGCATTTAAGAATAAAATGTTGTTTTCCATACTGGATGGAAAACATAAGATATTTTTGCGCATTCGCGCGCGCGTATATGCGGGTGTGGGTGGGTGTCTGTGGGTGTGGGTGTGTATATATATATATATATATATATATATATATATATATATATATATATATATATATATATATTTATTTTTATTTATTATTATTTTTTTTGCGGCCTATTGTGCCGGTAGGATCCTGAGAGTCGGTCCAAGGCTTCTTTCCGGTGGGTCCTGATGGTCGGCCTAGCCCGTTCTGGCGCAGGCGAGTGTTTATAGTGGCGCCATCTTGCATTGGCTCATGCTGCCCTCCCAGAGCTCATCTTTGATCCTAGAATCTAGAGTCCGGGTTGATAGGTGGTTTTCTGGACAGCATGTGGGTAGTTTTAAGCCACTCGGCGGCGGCTGAAAAATCCCAGCTTGGTGGCACCGGGCGGGGATTGAACTCGCGTCCTCCTGAACACGGGGCCGTTACTCTGACTATATATATATATCTATATCTATATATATATATATATATATATATATATATATATATATATATATATATCTATATATAGTCACACACACATACACACACACCTATAATTAGCTAGATATTGAGGTATGTGAATGAATGATAATCATAATCATAATCCCTTTTCCCAGTGAATGAGGTGTGGGATATGTCTATCCCCGCACTCCTAAGGGAGGTCACTCCCAGTGGTCAAGGTGTGCCGGTGTGCCCCCCCCCTCTCTCTCTCTCTCTCTCTCTCTCTCTCTCTCTCTCTCTCTCTCTCTCTCTCTCTCTCTCTCTCTCTCTCTCTCTCTCTCATCCATAAATATATAACTGAAATTTGACGGAAATATAAAAGTGGTTTATACTTTACTATCAAGACATTGATATTGAAAATCACACACACACACACACACACACACACACACACACACACACACACACACACACACAGGAACGAGCGCGCACACATACACACTCACGAACACGAACACACCACACACACACACACACACACACACACACACACACACACACACACACACACACAGATCGACGCTAAAGAGCACTTGCTCATGTCGGGAGGGTACCTGCTGGCGATTACGAGTCCAACACTTGATCAGTCCGTGGTGAATTACACACATTCTCTCAATGTTTCTCAATTATTTCCTGAATGTATCCAAGTTGTTTCTCAACTGCTTCACGAAACACTTTGGAAACGTCTGGGATACATTGTTTTCATACAAAGATTCCTGGTGTGGACGCGTCTGAAGGAAGGGAGTTAATAAGAAAATAAAGAATGGTGAAACTCATCTCAGGGGCAGGTATGTCGAACTATCTAGATTAGTGAAGAAAAACACCAGGGTAGCAGAAAGGAACTATGAGATTAAGATAGCAATAGAGGCGAAAAGTAATCCTAAGGGTTTCTTTCAGATCTAAAGAACAAAAACAAGGGAGAAAATCGGACCGCTGAAAGCAAACACGGGCGAGCTAGTGGATAATTACGAAAATATGAACATATTGTTGAACGACTACTTCTCTTCAGTATTCACACAAGATGATCGAACGACTATTCCGGAAAGGGTTCAGGTGTATGAGGGCGGGGATGGCGACAAACTGTGGGATATAATCATCACCAGGCAGATAGTCCAGGATGAGACAGATAAGCTAAAGAAAAATAAGTCGCCAGGTCCTGACCATATATTTTCGCGGGGATTAAAGGAATGCAAGAAGGTACTCAGTGACCCATTAACCGACATCTTTAAGATGCCGGTAAATACTGGGTATGTGCCCAGCCTATGGAAAGTAGCAATTGTGACGCCGATTTTCAAAAAGAAGGACAGGTCAGCTGCTTCCAACTATTGCCCAACATCGGTAATAGGCAAGATGCTGGAGTCGATAATAGCCAGGAACATTCGGAGCATTTAGAGAAACAAAACTTAATTCACGACTCGCAGCATGGGTTCACGAAAGGTAGGTCATGCCCACCAATCTCTTGTCATTCTACAATAAAGTATATGAGGTGGTAAACAGAGATGAAAAATATGAAGTAATTTATCTTGATTTTAGTAAAGCGTTTGACAAAGTTCCTCACCACCGACGGTTGCTTAAATTACAGGCTCACGGAGTTTTTTTTTTTTTTTTTTTTTTTTTTTTACAGCAAAGGAGGCAGCTCAAGGGCACACACAAAAAAAAAAAAAATAAAGCCCGCTAATCGCTGCTCCCATAAAAGAATCAAAAGAGGTGGCCAAAAGCAAGGTCAAATTCGGGAGGAGAGGTGTCCTGATACCCTCCTCTTGAAAGAGTTCAAGTCATAGGCAGAAGGAAATACAGATGAAGGAAGATTGTTCCAGAGTTTACCAGCGTGAGAGATGAAAGAGTGAAGATGCTGGTTAACTCTTGCATAAGGGGTTTGGACAGTATAGGGATGAGCATGAGTAGAAAGTCGTGTGCAGCGGGGCCGCGGGAGGGGGGGGAGGCATGCAGTTAGCAAGTTCAGAAGAGCAGTCAGCGTGGAAATATCGATAGAAGATAGAAAGAGAGGCAACATCGCGGCGGAATTTAAGAGGTAGAAGACTATCAGTAGGAGGAGGAGAGCTGATGAGACGAAGACCCTTAGCCTCCACTCTGTCCAGAAGAGCTGTGTGGGTGGAGCCCCCCCACACGTGAGATGCACACTCCATACGAGGGAGGACAAGGCCCCTGTATATGGATAGCAACTGCGCCGGGGAGAAGAACTGGCGGAGACGATACAGAACGCCCAACCTCGAGGAAGCTGATTTAGCGAGAGAGGAGATATGAAGTTTCCAGTTGAGATTTTGAGTTAAGGATAGACCGAGGATGTTTAGTGTTGAAGAAGATGACAGCTGAGTGTTGTTGAAGAATAGGGGATAGGTGTTTGGAAGATTGTGTCGAGTTGATAGGTGGAGAAATTGAGTTTTTGAGGCATTGAAGGACACAAGGTTCCTTCTGCCCCAGTCGGAAATGATAGCAAGGTCTGAGGTTAAGCGTTCTGCAGCCTCCAGTCTGGAGTTGTGTACTTCCTGTTTTGATGGCCTTCTATTGAAAGAAGTTGAATAATGCAGAGTGGATTCGTCGGCATACGAGTGGACAGGACAGTTTGTTATGGAAAGAAGATCATTGATGAATAACAGGAAGAGAGTGGGTGATAGGACAGAGCCCTGTGGAACGCCACTGTTGATAGGTTTAGGGGAAGAGCAGTGACCGTCTACCACCGCAGAGATAGAACGGCCGGAAAGGAAACTGAAGATAAAGGAACAGAGAGAGGGATAGAATCCGAAAGAGGGCAGTTTAGAAAGTATAGACTGGTGCCAAACTCTATCGAAGGCTTTCGATATGTCTAGCGCAACAGAGAAAGTTTCACCGAAACTGCTAAGAGAGGATGACCAAGAGTCAGTTAAGAGAGCAAGAAGATCGCCAGTAGAACGCCCCTTGCGGAATCCATACTGGCGATCAGATAGAAGATTAGAAGTGGAAAGGTGCTTTTGAATCTTCCGGTTAGGATAGATTCAAAAGCTATAGATAGACATGAAAGTAAAGCTATTGGGCGGTAGTTTGAGGATTGGAGCGGTCACCCTTCTTAGGCAGGCTGTACAAAGGCATACTTCCAGCAGGAAGGAAAGATAGATGTTGATAGGCAGAGACGAAAGAGTTTGACCAGGCAGGGTGTCAGCACAGAAGCACAGTTTTTAAGGACAATAGGAGGCACTCCATCAGGTCCATAAGCCTTCTGAGAGTTGAGTCCAGAGAGGGCATAGAAAACATCATTAGGAAGAATCTTAATAACAGGCATAAAGGAGTCAGAGGGGGGATGAGTAGGAGGAATATGTCCAGAATCGTCCAAGGTGGAGTTCTTACAGAAAGTTTGAGCGAAGAGTTCAGCCTTAGAAACAGATGAGACGGCAGTGCTGCCGTCAGGGTTAAGGAGAGGAGGGAAAGAGGAAGAAGTGAAATTGGAAGAGATATTTTTGGCTAGATGCCAGAAGTCACGGGAAAAATTAGAAGAAGCAAGGTGTTGACATTTTCTATTTATAAAAGAAGTTTTGGTAAGTCGGAGAAAAGATTTGGCACGATTCCGGGCTGAAATGTATAGATCAAAGTTAGTGGGAGTTCGAAGGCTCTGGAACCTTTTGTGAGCTGCCTCTCTATCTTTAATAGCACGAGAACAAGCGTGATTAAACCAAGGCTTTTTAGCATGAGGAGAAGAGAAAGTACGTGGAATGTATGCCTCCATTCCAGAGACAATCACCTCTGGGATGCGCAGAGCACACACAGAGGGGTCTCTCTCCTGGAAGCAGTAATCATTCCACGGGAAATCGGAAAAGTACATCCTCAGGTCGTCCCACCGAGCTGAAGCAAAATGCCAGAAGCATCGCCTCCTCGGTGGGTCCAGAGGATGTACAGGAGCGATAGGACAGGATACAGAAATAAGGTTATGATCGGAGGAGCCCAACGGAGAGAAGAGTTTGACAGAGTAAGCAGAAGGATTAGAGGTAAGGAAGAGGTCTAGAATGTTGGGCCTGTCTCCAAGACGGTCGGGAATACGAGTAGGGTGCTGAACCAACTGCTCTAGGTCGTTGAGGAGAGCAAAGTTGTAGGCTTGTTCACCAGGCTGGTAAAGTTTTGAACTGGGTCAGGGCGTGGCTTACCAATAGGAAGCAAAGGGTGTAAATCAATAGTAAAAGATCTGATTGGGGCTGTGTTACGAGTGGGGTCCCACAAGGTTCGGTATTAGATCCACTTTTGTTCATCATTTATATCAGTGACTTAAATAAAGGTATTAGTAGTGATGTCAGTAAGTTTGCCGATGATACCAAGATGGGTTGAGTAATTGGGCCGGATCAGGACGCTAGTATTCCCCAGGATGAACTAAACAGATTGTATGACTGGGCTGAGAAATAGCGGATGGAATTTAATGTAGGGAAGTGCAATATATTGCTTAAATGACACTCCCAATAGCAGCTTGGTCTGGGTGCGAGAGGGATTTAGGGGTGTTAGTGAGGTCTGATCTCCGTCCAAGGGCACAATGCATTCAAGCTAGAAATCGAGCAAACAGGGTACTGGGATTCATTTCAAGGAGCGTAAACAACAGAAGCGCCGAAGTCTTTCTCAAACTATATTTAGCATTTGTTAGACCTCATCTTGATTATGCGGTTCAGTTCTGGTCACCTTACTATAGGATGGATATCAAATTGTTAGAATCGGTACAGAGAAGAATGACTAAGCTGATTTAGGGGTTAAGAAACTTGCCATACGAGGAAAGATTAAAACAATTAAACTTGCATTTTCTAGACAGGCGAAGGGTGCAAAGTGACTTTATAGAGGTTTGTAAATGGATGAAGGGCTTAAATAAAGGGGATATTAATAAGGTTCCGATGGTAAGAGAACCGGGTAAGACACGTAATAATGGGTTTAAACTGAAAAAAATCAGATTCAACAGGGAAATAGGCATAAATTGGTTAACTAAAAGAGTGGTAAATGAGTGGAATAGGCTGAACAGTCATGTGGTGAGTGCCAATACAATTGTCACATTCAAAAATAGATTAGATAAATTCATGGACAGTGGTATCAGGAGGGGTTAGATTCACAGGAGCTGCCTTGTACAGGCCTACCGGCCTCTTGCAGACTCCTACGTTCTTATGTTGTTATGCTCTTAGGTTCTTTAGATCCCTGACCCAAGCCACTAACGCAAGGCCACGGGCCCTCTACCTCTCCCTGCCTCTCCGCGCTCTCATGCTCCCGGAATTTTTTTTTAAACCAAAACAAAAATTCATACTTATAGAAAAGTGTCTCATCCATATGAAAACAAAATGTGTGTGTGTGTGGGGAGAGAGAGAGAGAGAGAGAGAGAGAGAGAGAGAGAGAGAGAGAGAGAGAGAGAGAGAGAGAGAGAGAGATGGGAGAATTAGGCGAAGAAGTGTAATAAAGAGAATCTAGGGAGGTAGGGAGTGAAATAATTTACCAGTATGTGAAGGATTCTGGGAGTGGCCTCTGTATGTATTATTTAATTATTTGTGAGATTTTCTTCCTTTGTACAAGTTGATCCACTTGCTCCTCCGTTTCTCATTTTCTTAATTCTATGGAATGTATGAAATCGAGCCTTAATATAGCCTACTTTTAATATAAGTTTTCTTTTAAGCACAGAGAGAGAGAGAGAGAGAGAGAGAGAGAGAGAGAGAGAGAGAGAGAGAGAGAGAGAGAGAGAGAGAGAGAGAGAGATTTACATAGATTTACACAGAAAATCAGACCACACAGACCCCATGGTCCAGACTAGTGAATCTGTCCTTAAACCTAAGTGGTTCTACATTAATCAGATGGATCCAAAACTTTGCATTTCTATTCTAGTTAATATTAAGTTGAAGGAAGTGTCGGTCGAGCTTGTATTTAAAGGAGTCAATAGTCTTACCTGGACCACTGAAGGAGGGAGCTTATTCCATTCTCGCACTACAACGTTGGTGAAGAAAAATTTGGTGTAGTCTGAATTTACTTGTCTACATTTAAGTTTTGTGCTATTATTCCTCGTTCACAAAGTGTCATCGATAATAAACAATTTTGATTTGTCCACATTCGTAAATCCATTAAGTTTTAAAACATTCGATCAGTTTTCCTCGGAGGCGACGTTTCTCAAGAGAGAACATGTTAAGGGTGGAAAGCTTCTCGTCGTAGGGCTTGTTGCGCAAGGAAGGGATCATTTTTGTTGCCCGACGTTGAACACCTTCTAATTTAGCAATGTCCTTTGCATGGTGGGGAGACCAAAACTGTACCGCATATTCCAAGGGGGGTCTGACTAGAATATTGTAGAGCGGAAGTATTACTTCTATATTTTTCAATAAAAAATTTATATTAATGAAGCCCAACATTCTGTTCGAGAGAGAGAGAGAGAGAGAGAGAGAGAGAGAGAGAGAGAGAGAGAGAGAGAGAGAGAGAGAGAGAGAGAGAGAGAATGATTACTAAGCACCTGCCGTTTCTTGTCACGTCGTCGATTGACCATTTCTTATCATCGCCGTGAACCCGGAAATAACCCAGATGCGGTCCATTTCCCTTGCCATTATCGTTACTTTGATCAAGAACATCAGATATGCTTGAACTGAGCAAGAAGACTTTGCGTCACAATCAAAATATAAATTTCGTCTATGCCACCGACAGACTCATAACCACAATGCACGGCCTACCGGCGCACCAGACCTGAATATAACAAAACAATGACAAAAATAAATTTAGCAAGCAAATCAAATGCACATGAGCCTTAGATGATAAGACAAAAACTACTTGCCTTCAGACCCCGTTATCACGTCGTCACTTAGAGATAAGGAATTACAGTATATAACTGCCTCTGCACTTAAAGGATCACGTGCGGGGGTCCACAGCGCAGCAGTGAGGGAGAGGTTAGAGACGACAGGAAATGGCAGAGCTATTGGGTACAGTGTAATGTGTTGGAAGGGAGGAAAGAAAACTTTACTGTGTTTTGATTACGTGCATTCAAGTTGGTTTCCACAACAGATGAAGGGGGTGACGCTATGTATGCTGGCAGCAGCCTTGATATTGAGTGTCGCAGGGAGCCTGCCGCCCCCAGAGAGATCCTATAACATCCTCGTGCTCTTTCCTGTCGCTTCCAAAAGTCACAGGAATGCGCTCATGCCCGTCGCCGAGGCTTTGGCAGACCGAGGCCACAAGGTGAGACTGAAACGTTTTGCAAAAGTACAATGGCTTAAAAACCTTGAACTTTACCTGCCTTCTTAACACAACACTCCCCAACAGGTTGTGGTACTTAGCTGTTTCCAGCAATCGTCTAAGAACCCAAACATCCTTGAGATAAACCACGGATTACCAGGTTTATCAGATGGTTACCTCCCCATGTTCCAGACGAGGACAGATGGAGCTGGTGGCTTATCAGTAATGCAAAAGGTTCTGCCCGCCATGGCCCGGAAACTGTATACAGTGCCAGCTGTCAAGAAATTATATGAAAAAAGGAAAGAGTTTGACCTCGTTGTTATCAACCATCTATTCAACGAGGTGAGTAAAGGTCATCAAGCGATAACAGCCCGGCCAGTAACTAGTTTCGTGCGGTGAGGTGAACTATATCCGTGAGGCTGACAGTTGCTATGGGCTTACCCCGCGACGCCTCTCACAGGATTATAACCACAGTGAATACTCAAGCTGTAGCGTTTTGCACGTTTTAAAAATATATACGTAAATGTATATATGTATGTGAATAGATGAATGTATGTATGTATGTATGTATATATAAATATATGTATAAATATATATATATATATATATATATATATATATATATATATATATATATATATATATATATATATAAAATGTATCTATGGTATTGGCACCCACAGCATGATTGCCAAGCCTGTTCCATTCATCCACAACTCTACTGGTGAACCAATTCTTGCCTATGTCTTTGCTGAATCTGAATTTGTCTAACTTAAAAAAACATTGCTACGATTACTTTAGTGGCTCTTTTACAACCAAAACCCTTTTGACATCCCCTTTATTAAGGCCCTTCACCCATTTATAGACTTTGATAAGGTCTCCTCGCAACCTTCGCCTTTCTAGAGGGGTTCCGGACAAAAGTTCGTATAGAAAAACTTCGTATGGCAATAATTCGTGGGAAAAAGTTCGTTTGCCTAAAGTACGTCAGGATAAAGTACGTAGGGTATAAAGTTCGTCATGCCAAAAGTTCGTAATGGAAAAAAATCGTAAAGTTAAATGTTCGTTGTGCAAATGTTCGTTAGAAAAATGTTTGTACACGTAAAAGTTCGTATGGAAAAAGTTCGTATGAAAATGTTCGTACGCAACTGTTCGTAAGCAAATATTCGTCAGAAGTTAAGTTCGTATGGTATAGAAAAAAACTTCGTATGACAATAATTCGTAGGATAAAGTTCGTTTGATGCTAGGACCAAAGTACGTATGGAAAAAGTTTGTATATAGCTATATATATATATATATATATAGATATATATATATATATATATATATATATATATATATATATATATATATATACATATATATACATATATATATATATATATATATATATATATATATATATATATATATATATACACAGAGAGAGAGAGAGAGAGAGAGAGAGAGAGAGAGAGAGAGAGAGAGAGAGAGAGAGAGAGAGAGAGAGAGAGAGAGAGAGATAACGACCAAAAGGTCTCCCAGTGTTGAAAAAAAGTCGTCCAGTAAGAAACTTTTTAGGGTACTGGGCGACAAGATCTTTATTCTTTGAATAATTCCTGGAGGCAGTGGCTCATTATGTCTGTGTGGTCAATGTGTATTATTTTGCGTTACCGGGAAGGCGGCGTCGGCAGAGTGCAAGGTTATGATGTTGGTTGTCGGTGGCGGAGGAGAGGCGGGCGGTGGCGGTGGTGATGGTGGTTGTCGGCAGGGTCGGCTCTCAGCGACACCCCCCCATTTTTCATGAGTTTCGGACAAAAGTTCGTATGGAAAAATTTCGTGTAGCAATAGCGACTTATTACCATACAAACATGCTTACGAACTTTTCCGTACGTACTACTTTACCCAGAAGAATTTTATCCCTGACGAACATTTGCCTACAAATAATTGCATATGATTTTTTTTCTATACGAACTTTTGTCATTACGAGTATTTTGCATACGTACTTTATACCATACGAACATCTGTATACGAACTTTAGCGTACGAACTTTTACTAACGTATTTTTTGTCAGACGAACTTTTTCCCTGACGAACATTTGCGTACGAACTTTTTGCTTACGAACAATTTCATACGAAATATTTCCATACGAACTTTTTCTATACGAACTTCTGTCCCGACGAACTTTTGTCGTTACGAATATGTTACATACGTACTTTATACCATACGAACATCTGCATACGAACTTTAGCGTACGAACTTTTGCGTACGTACTATTTTCAAACGAACTTTATCCCTTACGAACAATTGCGTACGGACTTTATGCATACAAACTATTTCCATACGCATAGCTGGGCACGATAACAGAAAACCTTATTCCCGATAACCGATAACTGATAATGGAAAACCTTATCGGTGATAACCGATATTCGTTAACTGGAGACACAAATATAGGCGATAACCGATAACCGATACCCGATATAAATCCACAATTCCGATACTAACTAGCGATAAGTCCGATAGACGAAAACGATACTATATTGATATTTCAAATAAAAAACAAAGATGAATTCAAATTTTCATCATCTGTATTTTAGAAAACTTACAAAACCTGAAAACCACACACTGACACGTACATATGGACGGTAATACCAGAAACGCCAGAACCGATGTTGTGTTATTTGGCGTCCCCACCGTCAAAAGCTGGCGCTTTTGTTTACAAACACTGGTCTCGTGAACTGCGCATGCTCAGACCAGCAAGCGTAGACCTGTACAGTCTCACAAAGCTTTTTAACCGTAATTAAGATTTGCTGGAAGGCTGAATTAGACATACAGTACCGCTACCACCATCCTCGCTGTTTCTAGAACGACACTCTGTACGAGTTGTATTTAAATGTACAGAGTGTCGCTCTAGAAACAGCGAGGATGGTGGTACTGTATGTATGTTTCAGCCTTCCAGCAACTCTTAATGTGTTAAAAAGCTTTGTGAGACTGTACAGGTCTACGCTTTCTGGTCTGAACATGTGCAGTTCACGAGAGACCAGTGTTTGTAAATAAAAGTGCCAGCTTTTGACTTTGGGACACCAAATAACACAACACCGGGTGCCTTCAATACCATGGCATGCTCACAAACGAATATGGAATATCAAATTTGAGACAGTGAATAATAATTTTGGGGGCAAAGTTAAATGATTCTTCTCTCTGATATATTGATTTTTGAGTAACATAAAAAAATAACCTAGTGTTTTAATGTTGATGATCTAACTATGAAATCTCTTCACCGAAGATTTTTCATACATCACCGGGCGCCCGGGCCACACATGCGCAGTAGGAAGGAGACAACGTTTTTTTTTCTGAGAGGCGGAAAAAAGTACCGATTATCGCTATATATATATTTAAAAAAGTAGCGGATGGCCGATAACCCGATTTTGTTATCAGCGATAAAGTATCGCGATAACTTATCGCGATAACGCCCAGCTATGTCCATACGTACTTTGGTCCTTGAATCTTTCTAGAGAGTGTAGATTTAAATGCTTAAGTCTATCCTCATAAGGCAAGTTTCTCACACCTTGAATAATTTTTGTCATCTTTCTCTGTACAGATTCTAACATCTTGATATCCATTCTATAGTAGGGTGGCCAGAACTGGACCGCGTAATCAAGGTGAGGTCTAACTACGTATAGCTAAGTAAAGTTTGAGGGTGACCTCAGCGCTCCTATTGCTTACGTTCCTCGAAATGAAACCCAGTACCCTGTTTGCACGATTCTTAGCCTGAATGCATTGGGCCCTTGGACGAAGGTCAGTGCTCACTAAGACTCCTAAGTCTCTCTCACACCCAGACTTGCTTTGAGGAGTGCCATTTAAGGATTAATTATGTGAGGGGTTATATACATACTATTATATATATATATATATATATATATATATATATATATATATATATATATATATATATATATATATATATATATATATATAATATATATACATACGCAAATACTCCATTATATTTACGCATTACGTATATACGTACAATCTCACCAGACACCCTCTTGTCACAGCTCGCGTATCCCTTCGCGCACGAGGTTCCCTTCATCACCGTATCACCCCCCGGGATGGACCCCCGCCAGAGTGCAGTCTTAGGTAATGTTCTCAGTCCATCTTACGTCCCCAACCTTGTGGTCAGCACGCCCTTCCCCATGTCCATCTGGCAACGGATGAAGAACACGGCCATGCACATCTACTTCGCTTTCTACTGGAGGAACTGGGGTGTAATTCCGCTGGTGCAGAAGGAGGTAAGAACACACACACACACACACACACACACACACACACACACCTCGAATACGCACAGGAACACACACTCTCTCTCTCTCTCTCTCTCTCTCTCTCTCTCTCTCTCTCTCTCTCTCTCTCTCTCTCTCTCTCTCTCTCTCTCTCTCTCTCTCTCTCTCAGGAATTCTACCACGGAAGTGGGCGGCGAGCGACTTCTTCAGCAAGGCCTTCAGCCTCAACAGCCGCTTACAGACTCTCTCAAGGGGGCTGTTTCGTTACATGCAAAGGTCGTGTGGGAGTGTAGTAAAGAGAAAAATTCTGGCATTTCACACACACACACACACACACACACACACACACACACACACACACACATACATATATATATATATATATATATATATATATATATATATATATATATATATATATATATATACATATATCTATATGTATGTATGTATGTATATATATATCTATATATATATATATATATATATATATATATATATATATATATATATATATATATATATATATATATATATATATATATATATATATATATATATATATATATATATATATATATATATATATATATATATATATATATATATATATATATATACACACACACACTGCCTGGTGGCGGTGTGAGCAGCTGAGCGTCTGTACATTCAAAACTATACAAAAATAAATGCCGCTACTAACCGCTCTGCTCTGCTCTGCCCTGCTCTGCTTGTAGTGTGAACGAGCCCTTAGTCATTTCCTTCTCCAGATCTCAGCCCACTTCCCGGATCTGCCGCCGCTGCTGGAGATTGAGAAAAACCAAAGTCTGTCACTGCTGAACAGTCACTTCAGCATGTCCACCACGGTGCCTTTGCTGCCCTCACAGGTGGAGGTGGGCGCCATGCACTGCCATCCGGCAAAACCCTTGCCAGAGGTAAAGTACAATGCGTTTTTATTATTCTCGCCCGTCACCTTCAATAAGTGACCATCACACTTGTCCTCAAGGCAGCACACCCCCAGCTTCCTTCATCCTCCCTTGATATGCGTCTTCCTCTGTCCTGAAGACCACACTTCAACCCGGACTTTAGATTAATTCTTTAAAAAGGATCATAAATGAGCTCCGAGGGACAGCATGAGCCAATCAAGATGGCGCCACTATGAAATACTTGTCTGCGCCATATCGGACTGGGTCTGAACACCGGGTCTCACCAAGAAAGCCTACCGGGGTCATAGGCTAAATGTAAAAAAAAAATTAAAAAAGTATTATGCACGCCCTTCACTTTTACTAAGTGACCAGCATGCTTGTTCTAGAGGCAACTCACGCCCAGCTTCTCTCATCCTCCAAGCGTATGCAGCGTCTGTCTCCCACACTGCAGGATCTGGAGTCGTGGATCGCAGGCGCGGGCACTGAGGGCGTAATCTACTTCAGTTTAGGGTCCCTCGCCCGCGGTGACAGCATTCCGCCAGAGTACCGCCAAGCCTTTCTCGAGGCTTTCAGCAGACTGCCGCAGCGCGTCCTATGGAAATACGAAGGAGAGTTGGAGGGCGCGTCTGATAACGTGAGGATCAGCAGCTGGTTGCCTCAGCAAGACATCCTCGGTGAGTAGATATTGAAGTAAATATTAGGCAACTTGCTAGTAATTAACATTATCATTTTGTTGAAAAGGGCTGATTAGCTTACCTAGCGATCCATCATTACACAGCTCACAACAACGTAAAGGTGTTCATCTCCCACGGTGGCCTCCTTAGCCTTCAGGAGTCTGTCTTCCACGCCAAGCCCCTCCTCGTCATCCCCATCTTCGCTGACCAATGGAGGAATGCTTTGTTTGTGGAAAATTCGGGTCTGGGTCGTTCGTTGAAGTGGGAGGAACTTACTACTAACAAGATAGTTGATGCCCTCAACGACGTCATAACAAACCCAAAGTTTGTCAATAACATGTCCCAGTTTTGCAGTAGATAAAATATGTTTGATGATTTTTCTTAGGAGTGTTTGCTACAAATAGAAAGGCACTATGACGCCATTCTGACAGGAAATTGAAAACGTTATGAAGAGTTCATACTGAACGCGTTTCCTCACTCAGTGTGTTGTCATTGTCCAGGTACACAGAGACCGTGTCAGCAATGTCGGCGTCCTTGAGGGATCAGCTGAATACGCCGCAGGAACGCGCCGTGTTCTGGTCGGAGTACGTGATCCGCCACCGAGGGGCGCCGCAGCTGAGGTGCCCGGCCACCCAGCTGTCCTGGGTGGAGTTCCTGCTACTAGATGTGGTGGGCCTCTTGCTGCTGGCTCTCCTTGTGCTGCTGCTCCTTCTACGTCGTCTACTTAGGGCAATCCTCGGCGTAGTCTTTAGTAGCCGACTCAAAAAGAAGTCGGAGTAACACCGCGGCAATGTGAACCCTGTGTGTACTGATGTATTCTTGTGTAGATGCTTAGAGAAACAGGCCAATACTTTACCAGGAAAGTGGGTGTTATTGCACTCCATGAATCTGGTTTCTCCTGAATATAATACTTTTCATTACTCATCCCTATTTTAGTACCATTAGTAAGCACCGTCTCTTCAAAATAACAATTTCAAAATAGCAAATATAATGACATTTCCGAAATCAAGCCACAGAATCATCATCTGAGGAGGCAATCGCAAACGTGTTAAAGCAAACCACATAAACGACAACTACTAGAACAGGGGCTCTTAACTTTTTGATGATCTCAGACCCCCCTTTGGATTGCTCAGCATGGTCACATACCCCTTAGCTTGACTGCCAAAATCATCATCACAAGTCCTGTTTAATATATATTACATAATAATATTCAGATATTAAGTCCTATACCCCATGCATTTGGCTCTCATACCCCCAAGGGGTATGGATACCCCCGGGTAAGTACTCCTGTACTAGAAGCATCTTGATAGTTCCTCCATTTTTCTTACTAATCTTTGTGCGACATTCACTTCACTCTTACTGGTGCAACACTTTTTTGTTTCTTTAAACCTCACCCTCCCTTTGTTATGATACAAGTTCCTGAGGATATTGACCGTAACCACTATTCTGTCCCATCCCCGTCGTTCCCTTCTGTAGTCTGAGCTTCAGCTCAAAGGAGGCTGTTGCGTTTATGTCCGCGGTGACATTCTTGCTCTCAAGTTTACTGTCTGGAACATTTAGAATAATTCTCAGTCCAGCGAATACGTACGAATCTGTAACCCTGCACCAAACATATTCATGCTGTATATTTCTATCTCCATTCTGTTGGCTATGCAAAATTCATTTTATTGGTTATGTAAACGATTTCATTTGTTGTAAACTTCATTTATTGGCTATGCAAACTTCCGTTTACTGGCTGTGTGAAATTCATTTTACTGGCTATAAAAATTCATTTCACTAGCTATGTAAACTTCATTTTACTGGGTATGTAAACATAATTTTACTGGTTATGAAAACTTCAGTTGAGGATGTAAACAATTTAACTGGCTATGTAAACTTCATTTTACTAGATAAACTTCGTATTACTGGCAAGGAAAACTTCAATTTACTATGTACACTTCGTTTTACTGGGTAAATAAACTTATTCGACTTTGAAATGCGTAATGAAACACCTCCTGGCACGCTCCTTTAGCTGAAATATCTTCCTCACGGATTCCGTTGCTCATCGTCATTTTGATCATAATTTTCTTCACTGATAATACAATTGAGGCGGCTTACAACTTTTAGTGCTTCAGTAAAGCGAGAATACGTGGCAGTTGTACATAGCTTTTTAGCATATTTTTTATTTCTCTAAAATTAATTGGTGGTGATTACTAACGCCACTATATATATATATATATATATATATATATATATATATATATATATATATATATATATATATATATATATATATATATATATATATATATATATATATATATATATATATATATATATATATATATATATATATATATATATATATATATATATATATATATATATATATATATATATATATATATATATATATATATATATATATATATATATATATATATATATATATATATATATATATATATATATATATATATATATATATATATATATATATATATATATATATATATATATATATATATATATATATATATATATATATATATATATATATATATATATGCACACACACACGAGGTATGTTCAATAAGTAATGAGAAAATTTCAGGAGATGTTATTTATTTTTATAAGCTTACAAAACTTTCTCCTTCAAAATAATGTTCTCTCGCATCTCCACATTTCTGCAGGCGTTTCTCCCAATCCTGGAAGACCTCCCAGTCCTTCTTCTGCAGTCCCTTCAGGTAATTTTCCGATGCCTCCTTTCAGCTCCTGTATTGACTGGAATTTGATTCCCCTAAGGAAGAAATCACAAGGGGCCAGGTAATGGCTGTAGAGTGGGTGTTGTACCTCTGTCATTCCCCTGTGAGCCATCCAGGTGGTCACCAGTGCTGACCTGTGCCATGGGGCATTATTCTGGTGGAACCACAACTTTCCACTGCTCCACTGCTGCGGCCTCTTCTTCCTCATCTTCTCCCTGAACCTTTTCAGAATTTTAAGGTAATGCTCCTTATTAACTTTTTGACCCTCAGGAACCCATTCAACGTGAATGAGCCCCTGAGAGTCAAAGAAAGGAAAGATCATGGTCTTCTCTTGCGACCTGCTCAACTTTGCCTTCTTGGGCCTGGGGGAGGACATGTGCTTCCACTGGGCACTCTGACGTTTGCTCTCAGGGTCATAGGTGAACACCCAACTTTCGTTGCAAGTCACTACCTAATTCAGGAAACCTCAATCAGACTCTATCATAATCAAGAATGTCAGTGCAACATTCCATACGAAACTGCCATGGTGGTCGGAGAGGATTTTTGACACGAACTTGGTAGAGACTTTGTGGAGCTTCAGATCTTCGGTGAGAACTGTTTTCTCTGTGCCAATACTAATACCAACAGCTTCAGATATTATCCTCACACTAACTCGACGGTTTGGATCACTAACCTTAGCACTTCCTCAATGTTTTCCTCCTACGTGCGCTGTTCGGTGCTCCAGATCTTGGTTCAATCTCAACCTGTTCATTTCCTTCAGAAACTTGGTTAAACCACCTGTAGAAACTTGCTTTGCTCATCAATTCATCCCCATAGGCCTCTTCTAACATTCCATAAGCTTCTTGTTTTGTTTTCTGAAGTTTGACACAAAATTTGATGACATAACGTTGCTCTATATTTCCCTGTATTTTGCCAGGTGTTGAGATATTGGCCAACTGGATCAAAATGGTTTCACCACGTACATTACTGCGCTCAAACAGGAGATAGCAAGGTGCCAGTCAGTCATTTTATAGACTATATGTGTGCGTACTTCACCATGAAGTAGCATTCTGATTGAATGATATTTAATATCTCTCCTGAAATTTTCTGATTACTTATTGAATATATATATCTATATATATATATATATATATATATATATATATATATATATATATATATATATATATATATATATATATATATATATATATATATATATATATATATATATATATATATATATATATATATATTATATGGTATATATTATATATTATATACTCAATTACTAAGTAACTGGATGTGCGTTACTACCGATCAGCATCGATACCAGTGTCGGCCGTCAGTTCGCAGGCGGTGGACGTGCCGGAAGCAGCAGAATAGTGTAATCCTCGTGTGCAGCTCGTCGCTTATGGTCAACTTCTGCCCACTCACCAGAGTTAGTAACCGCATTGTGTCATTATTACAATAACTATACAATATTAGTGATATTGGTACATGCGTTTCGTCCTCACGAGTTCGAGGCAATGCAGAAGCATGGAACTATGACGCGAAGTGGAGTGATGATGGCAAAGGCTTCTTTACCAAGGAGAAGCATGAACAAAAGACAATTATTCACATAACTTGGGGGTGGGCGGTGGCTGAGTGGTTAGCGTCCTGGGCTCACATTCACGGCGCCATGGACAATGTCGGTTCGAATCCCCACGCTACCACCTGGGATTTTCCAGTCACCGCCGAGTGGCCTAAGGCTACCCACATGCAGTCCAGAAGACCACCCATCAACCCGGACTCTAGAAGAAACCATCCAGTGAATCAAGAATAAGTTCCGCCGCGCGCCGGCGGGGGGCAGCATGATCCAAACATAACTGGCGCCACTATAAAAAAATTGCCTGCGCCACGACGGGCTTGGGACGACCATCTGGCCCATGAAGAAAGCTTACCGGCGCAATAGGCAGGGATGTAAAAAAATAATAACAATAATAAAAATAAACATTTGATAATCCTTGTCATGCAAACAATTTTAAGAAAAAATGAACATTTGAATACTGAGATGAGAGGTGATATAATTCCATGCCTGGGAATGTGGGGCATTTAAAATCACAGTGGACTTCTTCATCAATCTTTGTCTGAAGGATCGATTTTTAAACTGGGCATGATTTCCGGAGTAGCATGTCGGTGTAAAAAAAATTTATCACTTGACAAATCCTAATGATAAAATTGTATAAAAACGGACACCATTAGCAGCAGCAGTTGAAGATGTAGTAGTATTAGTAGTTGCAGTAGTAGCAGCAGCAGCAGCAGCAGTAAAAGTAGTAGTAGTAGTAGTAGTGGTAGAAGTAGTAAGGGAGGCCGAGTGGTCAGCGTGCGGACGTGGTGAGCCCAAGGACCTAGATTCAAGTCCCACCGAAAGACGCTGACAATATTCAACCATTGTCGAGTAGCAGAAAGGAGGTCCCTTGAACCCGGGTTCGAGTCCCACCAAAACACCCTGATTTTTCAAGTCATCGCCGAGTGGCGGAAGATTACCCACAAACTGTCCAGATCTTCAATCAACCCTAACTTCAGCGACTTCGTTCAAGTGGAGCACCGGGGGGCAGCATGGGCCAAGCAGTCATATATCACGGCAGCCACGGCCGTCCAAGAGACCCCTCAAGAGATCCTACCGGCGCTCCGGGCTGCATAAAAAAAATTGTTGGCCAGTTCTCCAATCAACCCTAGTTTCAGTGACTTCGTTAAGTGGAGCACCGGGGGCAGCATGGGCCAAGCAAGAGTCATAAGTCACTGCCGACACTGTACATAAAATTCCCTTGCGCCACTTACGGGCCGGGTCCGTCCAATATGCCCCTCAAGACAGCCTACCGGTGTTATAGGAAGCATCTAAAAAAAGTTGTAATAGTAGTAGTAGTAGTAGTAGTAGTAGTAGTAGTAGTAGTAGTAGTAGTAGCAGCAGCAGCAGCAGCAGCAGTAGCAGCAACAGGAACAGCAGCAGAGACAGCTGTTGCGGAACAGGATTGGGAAGTGCGCAAAAAGGGATGGAGAGATCGATGCAGGGTATCATTATACTGGGTAATAAAAACTACAAATGGATGAGATTAGACAAAAAGTGGAAAAAGACAACTAATTCTTTTTAAATGACAATGGTCTAGCCCTAAATGTACAAAAAGAGTAGCAGATTGGGAAAAAACTAATTTAAAATCAAGAAGGCGAGAGCAGTCAGTAGATGGAATGGTAAAATGAAGTTTATGAAACGTTTACATAAAAATTAAAAACTAGAGGCCCAGGACAGTAACGCGTGGAAACGCTTGAGAGAATCGTACGAGACACCCTGCAGAGGAATGACACAGGCTGCTGCTGATGATGATGATAACGACAAAGCTTCAGGTGATTACTCAGCACGTGTATGTTTCGTGTGACCTCCCCCACCGAGTCAGCTTCGTGGCAGTAGAACCATCGAAGGACATAATATATTTCCCTTTTAGATTGTCTGCTCATCACAAACATGCCAATCATGGCCAAGAGATTTTATGTATCGTAAGGCAGGTACATACTGAATGCCCCTCAAAGACCAGCGACAGCAGCAATGCACCATCCAAGCTTAAATTTGAGGCTACTTGGCAAGCTAAATTCTCTCTTGCAGATGAAGATGGCGGTGTTGTGCACTTTGGCGGCAGCTCTGATGGGAAGATCCGTCGGAGCTCTCCCGCCTCCTGAGAGATCTTACAAGATTCTCATGCTGTTACCAGTGTCCTCGGCAAGCCACAACCGCGTCTTCAAACCCGTGGCAGAAGGTCTGGCTGATCGAGGCCACAAGGTAATAGTCGCTTACAAAGATACAATTAGTTCATTCTAGGGAGGCCAACAAACACAAGGCTCATTTATATATATATATATATATATATATATATATATATATATATATATATATATATATATATATATATATATATATATATATATATATATATATATATATATATATATATATATATATATATATATATATATATATATATATATATATATATATATATATATATATATATATATATATATATATATATATATATATATATATATATATATATATATATATATATATATATATATATATATATATATATATATATATGTGTGTGTGTGTGTGTGTGTGTGTGTGTGTGTGTGTGTGTGTGTGTGTGTGTGTGTGTGTGTGTGTGTGTGTGTGTGTGTGTGTGTGTGTGTGTGTGTTTATCACGTTCTAAATTATTGGTAATTACTAAAAAAATCAAAGACGCAGCTGCCCGTTTGGGACCAATCAGAGATTGCGTAACGCTTTTTAGTCACCCTTCCCCCTTTCCCACTTGTCACGTCTTGTAACACATGAAGAAAAACACCCTAGAAAATGATGTTGCCCCCCTACAAATTAGTAGGTTTTCTTTTTTTAAATGCAATATGTCTGACCTAATACCAGCAAATTATCATCTTTAAGTTTTCTCAACACCCATGTTAAGGTATTAAAAAATCTCAGATAAGTTTGCAAATATTTTTTTTTCACATTTACTCAGTTTCCACCTCTCGGCCCACATGGAAAAAAATGAAAATGTTATGTAACACATGGTTACACCCCCCTTCCCCTTGTGGAATAAAACATCTCTTTAAATTGACATGTCTCTCAGGAGCCACGGCTCGACAGACTGTCGCTGAAATTATGTTAAACTGCAATTTTCTACGTGTATTTATTAGATTAATAACAATAAATTACTATTAAACCTCACAGCACTCCCCCCCCCCCTCCCTTTTCCCCTTAGACGTTACGTAATTTTTGAACGACCCCTTTCATGCTGCCAGGGTACAATGTCACAAGTAAAGAAGAGAAGCTGCTGTCACTGGATGGTATTGTCTTTGATATACTCCCTTTTATAGGTAGACATGTTTTTGCCTAACACAGGACCCTTGCCTTCAGGTGATGATGCTGACAGACATTCCGGTGGCGTCCCAACATCCAAATATCACGGAGATCCAACATGGCCTTGCCTATTTTTCTTTAGCAAAGAAAAACATGTTCGTCGTCAGGAAAAATGAAAACTATGACGGACTGAAAAGGACAATGGTCTCCTTCGCCAAAAATCTCTACAAAGTACCAGCGGTGAAAGAACTGTATCAGAGAAGGAAGGAATTCGACCTCGTGATAGTGAGTCACAAGTTAAATGAGGTAAGTATTAAGGACGTGCAATATATACCACATATAAACCAGATATGATTAACTTTCATATCATTTTATCTAAAACAAATTTACCGGGCGTCGTCTTGTTCTCAGATGACTTATCCCTTCGTGCACGAGGTCCCCTTCATCACTATCGTCACGCCCGGGTTGGATCCTGAACACAGTAGCATTCTTGGCAACGTTCTCATGCCGTCCTTCGTACCTGAAATACAATTTGTTCCACGATCCTTCCAAATGTCCGTCTGGGAACGCTTCGAAAACACAGTTTGGCGCATTGCTTTTTCATTTATTTGGAGGCAATGGCGAGTTATGCCGTTGGTTCAAGAAGAGGTTAGAATACTTCAAATTTTTCAAATCCTTCTTTTATGTGATTTTCAAATTATAAAGGCGAAGTTTTTTCTATGAACTGTCCCTTTAAAACAAATAACATATATATGTAACAGTTTGTGAAAATGTTTCCAGTACAAACATATCGTTTTACTCCATCATCTAGTGCTAAGACAGTAAATAAGTAACTGATATATCAAAATTATATCTTCGATAATAAAAAGGAAAAAACATGTACTTGTTGCTTTAGATCTCAGCCCAGTTCCCGGATCTGCCGCCGCTGCTGGAGATCGAGAGAAACCAAAGTCTGTCACTGCTGAACACTCACTTCAGCATCTCCACCACGGTGCCCCTGCTGCCCTCACAGGTGGAGGTGGGCGCCATGCACTGCCGCCCGGGAAGGGCTCTCTCAGAGGTAAGCCACAATGAGTTATGGTCCTTCACGCCCTTTATCTTCACTAAATGACAAACACACTTGTCCAGAAACTCATGCCCTCCCTCCTCCTCCCTGCATAGTCAGCGTCTCTCTCCTTCACTGTTAATATAAATGCCCTTCAATTTCACGAGTCTACTTTTTGTGGAATGAAAATGCACTTTCCCGTAGAGGTGCCCTTTTTCTTAGGAAAGTTTCCTGTTAACTGATTGGCTGGGTAAACGAAAAGCGACTACCATCTTTGTATTTGAAATAATTGCCAGGTAAGTGAAGCAAGACTTATTTACTAACCTAAGTTTCTCCCCCCTATGCGTTATGTTATGTCTATTAAAAATTGTAACGAGTAAAGAGATAATGTATAGTAATGTGCTGGCAACACATTACTACATTATCTCTTTACTCTTTATCATTTTTAACCGACATAACATATCGAGGGAAGAAACTTAAGTTAGTAAATAAGTCTTGATTCACTTACCTGGCAATTATTTCAAATACAACGATGCTATTCATATATCGTTTACTCAACCAATCAGCTAGCAGCAAACTTTCGAGGAAATAGGGCATCTTTAAGGAAAATCATTTTCACATAGATAAATGAAAAAATGAACTATTGGTGACAAACACAGTTGTCATCGAAGCAACCATGCCCATCCTCCCTGGAAGTGCAGAGTCTCCTCCCAAACTGCAGGACCTGGAGTCGTGGATTGCAGGCGCGGGCACTGAGGGCGTCATCTACTTCAGTCTAGGCTCCGTCACTCGCGGTGAAACCATGCCGCCGGAGTACCGCCAAGCCTTCCTAAAGGCTTTCCGTAGACTGCCGCAGCGAGTCCTCTGGAAGTACGAGGGAGAGTTGGAGGGCGTGTCAGATAACGTGATGATCAGCAGCTGGCTGCCCCAGCAGGATATCCTCGGTGAGTGCAGGAATAGGGGACGCCGCCATGATATGACACACTGCTATTAGAGCCTAATTCATGATGTGCTGTGTTGGGGAGCCCTGGCAGGTTAACCTAACTAGTTTTGTCTCGCAGCTCACAACAATGTGAAGGTGTTCATCTCCCACGGCGGTCTTCTCAGCTTTCAAGAGTCCATTTTCCACTCCACGCCCCTACTCGTCCTCCCCATTTTCGGTGACCAGCCAAGGAATGCCATGTACGTGGAAAACTCGGGTCTGGGTCACATGATGGAGTGGGAGGAACTTACTGCTGACAGGATCGTCGACGCCCTCACGGATATCATAACCAATGCAAAGTTAGTGGTTAACATTTGTTTAGTGTTTCCATTGGTATTAAGGCTAAACAGTGTTTTCAAATAAGCTGGATAGAGATCGAGATAACTTTTTTGATGAATTGGAGTGCAATGCTGTAGAAGGCGCAACAAACAGTTGTATTATCTATTTAGAGTTCTTGTCCTTTTGCAGGTACAGAGAGACCGTGTCGGCAATGTCGGCGTCCTTGAGGGATCAGCTGACGACGCCGCAGGAGCGCGCTGTCTTTTGGTCGGAGTACGTGATCCGCCACCGAGGGGCGCCGCAGCTGAGGTGCCCGGCCACCCAGCTGTCCTGGGTGGAGTTCCTGCTACTGGACGTGGTGGGCCTCCTGTTACTGGCTCTCCTGGTGCTGCTGCTCCTCCTGCGTTGTTTTCTTAGGGCAGCCTCCACCGTCGTCTTTGGTACTTATTCCAAAAACAAGTTAGAGTGATTTGACGGTTCAGTTTAAAACACAAAAGTAAGGAATGTGTTGGCAAGATATGCGAAACGAATAGGGAGTCTGATTTGAGTTTTTTTTATTTTTTGTGTCATGGTTGAATATTACGCGTGCGGAATTTTCACTTCTCAGGACAAGACCGAGCATTCATGCATGGGTTAGGATTCATCGTATCAACCTTATTCTATTTATATGAAGTGAAACTCTAAATACACGAGGGAACCTTTGGGCTTGGCAAGGTTCGATATCTGTGTAGAAAATTTCGTAAAATCCACAAAAGGCATAATACTCACCGACGCTGCTAAGTTTGAATTTCGTTTTGGTCGCGAGATCTAGTGGCCGTACGAAGTTTCTTAATTTCATGGAATCTGTCATATAACACATGGAATGGAGTTGTTTGGGTTCGAAATGTTTATTGTCGCCCTGGCAGTTTATTTTCGAGTGATGATGCAAGAACACACCCGATCGCATGTCTTTCCCTATACTCATGTGAAAATTCTGTACTGTTATGCAAATGCTTTGGGTCAGTTATTTTCAGAGGTGGGCATTCCGCTAAAAAGGTCCGCTAACCGTTAATCCGCTAATTAGCGAGCTAAATAAACGTTAGCGGATTAGCGGATTGAAAAATTTAGCGGATTAGCGTTAGAGTGCCAAAATTGTAAGTCCGCTAATCGCTAATTTCCATTTCCTCGCCTCTACTTTCAGTACTTTCAACTGTATAAATTCACACACACACACACACACACACACACACACATTATAATTATATAGTTATGTAGCCCTACTTACTATAACTGGGGTGATAAAGATTAATGGAGTGTCACGTGTGAATGGATCAGTGGAATTATATAAAAATCTACATGATAGGAAACAAACAGACAGACGGAGAGATATACACACAGACAGACACCCACGCTGCGTGTTGGTCCGGAAGTCACTTCCTGTTACTTCCTGTAGCCTCAAGATGTCTTGCGTTAATTAAAAAGGATATTTGATTCCTCATCAAAGGAACGTAGAAAATAGCAATTTTTCACTTAAGTTGTTTGAGGAGGAACCATACTTGCCTCTAAAATTTATCAGTATTTGATAACTCCTATAATATACTCAATCAATTCATCTTTAGTTTCGTCCGCGCCACTCATCTGGTTACACCTAACAACTAGGGAAAGAGAGGGAATCAAAATATTGCTCATTGTGGGATCGTCTGCCATCCCACAAAGGACGTCACTGGACGTGACAGGTTAGTAAACTATTTGCTATATTTGCTATTTGCTATTTGTTATATTACTATTAGTCTATAATTATTCATTGGAAATTATGTTTTTTTTGCGGATTTAACAAAAAAAAAGTTAGCAGATGATTGGGGACTTGATTAACAGGCAAAAAGAAAAAAAATAGCGTTAGCAGACCAACAAACCTGGAAAATTACCGTATTAGCGATTAGCGAGCTAAGGAAAAAAGTTATCGGATTAGCGATTAGCGAGCTAAAGAAAAAAAATATCGGATTAACGATTAGCGAGCTAAAGAAAAAAATTATCGGATTAGCGATTAGCGAGCTAAAGAAAAAAATTATCGGATTAGCGATTAGCGAGCTAAAGAAAAATCAGCGGGTGCCCAGCTCTGGTTACTTTTTGTCGTATTGATCATTCCGTAAAAAAATCAAGTTTATATTAATACAAAAACAAATTTCTAACAACTGTAGTAAAGAGTATACTCAACATATATCCTGTGGAACTTTCTTTTAGCATCCCTCAACACCTTCCTACGAATCAGCACACAGCGACACGCCAGTCGTCGTCGACAGATCGACTTGGTCGGCTCGGCTGACGTCAGCCGAAAGAGTCGGTCTGTCGGCACCCTGCTACGGGCCGCCATCGGCAAAGGACCGTGTTACCCCCTATAGGGAGGGAGCAATCTTTGGAGAGGGAGGAATCAGGTTTAGTACCTCTCCAACGTAACACGCTGACATTTTTTTTAATCTTCATTGTTGTTGGTCATGGTCATTGTTTTGTTTTTTTTATGGGAAAGTAACTACGAGTGTTGGACTTCACCTTCATCTGACACCTGGCTGCCTGAAAGAGATCGTGGCCTCGTACACAGCTCGCGTAACCCTTTGCACACAGTTTCCTTTATCAGTCCGTCGTCATTCCCGGGTTGGGCCCCGCCAGAGTGTCTTGGGCAACATACTCAACCCATCTAAGTTCCTAACCTTGTGGCCACCGCCCCCTTTCCTCATGGCTGTATGGCAGCGTTTAAATACCACGGCCATGCACTTCTGGAGAGCCCTCTACTGGAGAAACTGGGCGGTTGGTTGGTAGTCGAATTCAAAATGAGGTTCGTTAATATTATCATCATAACATAAACATCTATTGTATACTTAAGAATGTATGCAAAAATGTGAATCAACCTCATAAAATATGAGCGAAGATCTTGATTTTATGTACTAATTACTATAAATAGTGTCTTTCCTCCTTCTCCCAAGATCTCAGCCCAATTCCTGGATCTGCCGCCGCTGCTGGAAATCGAGAATCAAAGTCTGTCACTGTTGAACACTCACTTCAGCATCTCCACCACGGTGCCCCTGCTGTACTCTCACAGGTGGGGCCACCGGGGTGGCGCCATGCGTTGCCGCCCGGCAAAATCCATTTTTCTTGTTTATTTAAATGGTGAATATGGTAATTCAAAAGGTTTTAACTCAATTACTTTATTTCATGTGTATTTATCTATTATATTTCAACAGCTAGTGTAAATACATTGCATCTAAAAGAAAAGAAAATAACCTCCGAAATACTATATCATATGATACGGAGATGTTTTTGTAAATATATTTTCTTGATGTAGTAAAAAGCATCGTCATACCTGCAAAAAATCTCTCTCTCTCTCTCTCTCTCTCTCTCTCTCTCTCTCTCTCTCTCATCAATTACAGTCATCCCTCGTTACGTTCCTGAGACCAAAGTAAAAGTATCCGCGAATCTGTTCAGACCCCCCAGGCTCTACAATCTACATGTACGCCCTATAATTACGTTAGTATCGCGTACAATATGTTTGGCTCCCACAGAGAGGCAAAATTTATAGCGTAACGAAAAACTCAAAACCCATTTAAGGTATTCAATGCCGCTAATACGCGTCCATATGTGATATGTTGCTGCTGGGTGAGAAAGGCATCCCGCAGGTATCGTCTGCCACGAAACCGCGAGTACTAGAACCGCTGAAAGCGAGATATGACTGCATGAATTATTCTAGCAAGAATGAAAGTCGGGCAAACTTTAGTTGATCAAGGTGTCCACTCTTGGAGGTTGTGATTTCAGCATAGACACACCCACGCGTCCTCCACTCACTGCGGGGTATCTAGCCTCCGACGTGCATAGGCCGCCACGTGCTCGACGCGTCCCGGCGACGCGACATGCAGGTTGGTGGCCGTGACACGGGGATTGATGAGTGTGTTGTGCAGTTCGGCCACTCCCGAGGAGCAGGCGGCCGCGGGGTCCCCAGAGGCTGACAACTTGCCACGCCAGTACTCGTTGCCAGGAAAGGAATTGGAGTCCCAGGCGAAGCTGGTCACCAGGAGAGTTCCCTCGGGCAGTGGCGCGGCGTGCAGGCCGGTCTTGGTAAAGCGGATGACAACGCTCGTGTCAGGGAAGTGTTCTCCGTCCTGCGCCCCGCCGCATTGCGTCACGTCTGAGATCCAGCTGAAGTTAATGTGACTGATGTGAGTCGTGTCGGCCTTGGTGAGGGCGGCGGCCCATGCGTCCACAAAGAGCTGGTTCTGGTGAGGCGTGAGGCGCCACACGCCCAGGCCGAGCCCTACCACGTGCACGTATGCCTTCAGCCCCACGCCTGCAGCACGCACGCCAGCCTCGGCCAGCAGCGTCTCGGCCGACAGCTGCATGCGGGCCTTGTATACCTTCGCATTGAACAGCAGGTCGGAGGAGCAAGACAAAAACTCGGTTTTCGTGGTCGCGGAGGCCTCTTCCCAGGTGGGGAGGAAATGCTCGTTCCACAGTCGCGCCCACTCCCTCACCAGTCGCGGCTGCGGTGGAAGCTCCTCGCCGTAACCGCGGTGCGCAGTATTCTGCCTAGGCGTCACCACACAGTCCTGCCACTCCATGACGCCCTCACGCTCCATCCTGGCGCCCACCAAGCCCACAATGACGCCTTCAGGCACAAACTTCTCAGGCGGGTCGGGCAGCCCCCGGTTGTAGCGACTACCGTCGTTGATGAAGGCAGAGTAGGATGACACCCCGAATAGCGCCGAGAGCTTCATCTCATCATAGCTCATGTACTCTTTCAGTGTGAGGCTCCCTTGCTCCTTGGAATGGCCGATATCCATGAAGCCATCACAGCCCTCGGTGCAGTCTCTGAGTAGGTAGACGTCATGTGGAGTGTAGAAAACGATGGGTCGCTGCTTTAGGAGACGATCCACTAACTCCAACAGTCCCAGATTTTTGTAAAGTTCTCTAGAAAGGCAGAGAAAAAGCATAAACTTTCCCGTTCATGCCCAATATCTTTTTAACCCCTCATATAAAGCATCTTACTATCACATGTCATGAAAAGAACTCACCTTTCCTTTTTCCTGCCGTGACTCCTCTTGAAGTGGAGGAAGGAGGCAAGGAGCGGCAGGACTCGCTCGTGTACTATAGGGTAGGCCGAGTTGACGTGCTGCTCCAGGGTGGCCTCGTCGTGCACGCCGCCCTGCCCTCGACCAGAAGCAAACAAACGCTTACACTTCAGCCCGGAAATGATTCACCACCGCGCAGAAAAGCAAATCTCTCTCTCTCTCTCTCTCTCTCTCTCTCTCTCTCTCTCTCTCTCTCTTGCTGCAAGATTTCGCTAAAATCATTCAGATTATTTTATCAGCCCTATAACACCTTATTCTCTCTCTCTCTCTCTCTCTCTCTCTCTCTCTCTCTCTCTCTCTCTCTCTCTCTCTCAAAACCACCCGCCCCCCACACACACCTCCAGCAGGGTCTTTAGTCGCGCTGACTGGGTTGGGAATCGGACGGGAAACGAATCGCTGCGAGAGATCACTTCCTCTAGCTTGGCTCTGGGCGGCTCCTGAACCTCCGCAAGCTGCCTCAAGTGGCCCTCTAGCAGGTCCTCCCCGGTCTGCTCCTCCATGCCAGTAGTACTTACGAGGCTGAAGAGGATTGGAGAAAGAGAGCGTTAATAATAATAATGATAATAATACACGGATTTAGAATTGTAGGTACGAAAAAAAAAGTAAAGGGCGGTTTACTGAAAATGAAAGATTAACAAAACAGTAATACGATTCGTCTGCTAGAAATCACTGAGTAAGGAATACATTAAGAAATTATCATCGATCAAATGAATAAATGTACACCACCACTAGGCTACCAAGGAACCACAGCCAATATTCTAACACGAGGAGACAAGAGGCAGCTAAGCGTCCTTCTGCAAGTGGATATCTATCGCCATCTTCACATGTAATAACCATTAATTTATTTTAATATAGATGGAGACGTTATGAAAAATACTCACCTCGTTTTTATTAAGTATGAGAAAAACTTGATGCGACTACAATACTTAAAAAGAAACGAGTTATAGAATTCAGCAAACAATGTAGAAAGGAAAGGTTAAAAAAAATACCCGGCTTATGAGTTTATATATACATGAAAACAATTAATTATGTACAGCAACTGTTCTTCCTCAAAACAAACCTCCTGACTTATTCAACTCTTAATATATCAACGTAACGGGAACGAACATGTCGCTTGTTAGTGTTTTTTGTGTGTGCGTGTGAACGAGGTGACCTTGTGTGACTCTCTTAAAAGCAACACATTTACATTCGTTTTAGTCATGAGGGTACGCGCTGCTAACACTAATATATGAATCAGGTAAGGGGAACGATCACTCAGCTCGTGTGAGTGTGTGTGTGTGTGTGTTACACGAGACCGGGTCGTATTATGAGACATTTCGCCGCCCAAGAACACATATTTGACAAGGCTTTCGTAGGAGTTGTGGGCATTTCCAGTAGTTTTATGACCCTGGTGGTAGTTTGACCCTTCTTCTGTACCGTGAACCTAAGGAAACACTCATTAGAACTCGACTTACCCCCTTTTTAATCTTTAGAAATTGTTAATGTGAGAAGCGATAGTCTTATAATACCAACCAAGGCTTATGTCACGTGACTCTCCCTCCTTAATTAAACACCAAACATCTACCTTCGTTCTAATCATGAGGATATGGGATACTTACGCTAATAGAATCAACTTAGTGGGAAGGAACACTCAGGTTTTTTTTTGTGTGTGTGTTTTGTGTGTACGAGGAGAGTTATGACCCTCCGTAAAAAATAAATAAAAAAATAATTTAAAAAATCTACCTTCCTTTTCGTTATGTGCTGCTACTGCTCATCCTCAAAGCGAACATCAACACCACATTTGTACGAAACGAACGGTAATTACGGTATACTGTAGTCCCACAACCTCTGTACTCCCACACCGTCTATAGTTCCTCCCTGCTTCGGCCATCCAGCTCCATTTTCTCTCAGCCGTCACTTACCCGCCACAGAAAACACGGTAGAAGCAACTGCAGCCTGCCTCGCGATTGTCACCATCAGAAGTAGAGTTAGTAGACAAAACAGGCATACTGACACCAGGGGAGCCGTGTACAGCGAGAAGAGAGGCGCAAATCCAACCTTAGTGTGGACGCAAGGGCGGGGACAGGGGGCGGGAGAGCGTCCACTTCAAGGTAAGCCAGGGAAAACACTGGGGCCTCTAAAGTGACTCAAGGGATGTTTAATGATGCAATATGATGCCAAGAGTGATTCATGAGATTTCCTATTGCACTGTGCTGAGGGAAGAGACACTTGAGATGAAGGAAGCGTGGTGAGTGAAGGGTGAAGACAGGCTACTCTAGCGGCGGTCGTATTTCACTTCATTAACTCATCTCAACATGTGGCTGCTGAGGTTGTAAGTTTCCAAGTGTCACCTTTTTAGCAACTGTTTCCTTGCTTGTTTATGCGTGAATCACTTGTTGTAGATGGAAAAATTTGGTGTATGATGTAGTTTTCGTTTGTCGTGACTGTAATGTACTGTAGGGCTTCCCATCCAACCACACATACACACATACAAACATTCACAACGCTTGACATACTGTAAATTCGAGGTAAAACACAACACCCATGAAAACTGTGCCACCGGGTTAGTTGAATCAGTGGACAGTAACGTTATGCATAAAACTAACAAGGTATATCACAGTAATGCACTCTACCTTCGTTCTATTTACGCTGTGTGACTGCTGGAGACGAGGGTGGAACTGTACAAGACGGCGAAAGGTGAATGAGTCAGTCAGTCAGTTAGTCACCTTTACAGGCTGTACTCCTCCTCCCGCTCTCTCTCCTTCCTCCTCTCCCTCTTCCTCCTCCTCCTCCTCCCCATGATATTGCACCAGGTCGAGAAATACATCTATACGTATACATATACAGACAACGCCGCGCTATCAGTAGTGGTTGAGCTCGTGAGATTACAACAGGCTTGGCTTTCCTAGCTGTTCCCGTGGTCAGTGTTGTGGGTGGGTGATAGTTGTGTTGTCTGTAGTGTTGCTTTGAGTCGGGTTGTGGTGCAGTGTGTTCTGTGTTGGGTTGCGGTGTGTTGTCAAACGGTGAGGACAGTGGTGGCGGTGGGGGCGTGTCAGTGTTGAGAGAGAGGGAGAGAGAGAGAACAGGGTGGGGAGAGGTCTTGTCATGTATAGTGTAGCTTACAGTAATAATCTATACCGTTATCTAAATATGAACAATGCTGATGAAAGGCAAAGAAACAGCACAACGTAACATCCTTCCATACGTGGTGCAACCATACAGAAACAGGACGGTATGGAGTATTATTGCTGAAGTTGAGTCTCTTAGCAATACCCGGCAACTCGAGAGGAATGCTGATGCCAGTCTTTGTTTTTCTTCTCGGTGTTACCACTTCCCAAGACTGTCACTGCCAAACGTTGCTTAACAAAATACTATAGTGTGTGTGTGTGTGTGTGTGTTTTTTCTTTTTTTATTTATACAAAAATGAGTCAAGCTCGTGATGTCCCGTATTGTCACATTTTACAATATTCCACGTGTGTGTGTGTGTGTGTGTGTGTGTGTGTGTGTGTTACCAATAATCATAAATTTATCCAGTTTCATATCAACTCTTATCACGTGCCCCCTTTCCCAACCTACAATTAGCCTACTCACATGTGTTATTCCAGGTACACGTAATAGCCTAATAGGTATACTTTAATGAATAAAATATATATAATTGCCCTTTACACAGGTGAGAGCCTACGAGCCCTTTCCTTATCAATAATAATTATCTTCATGTGTTATTCCAAGTACACGTAATAGCCTAATAGGTACACTTTACTAAATAAGAAAAAAAATATATAATTGCCTCTAACACAGGTGAGCGCCTACGAGCAGAGCACCTGTGGACCCAAAGAGGCACTAAAACACGGTAGACTGCGAGGAGGCTGAGGGGAGGCTGGGAATGGCTGGTGTGGCGGGGTCGGGGAGGGGAAGGTGGGAGGAGGAGGAGGTAATACGAAGGTATCTGAAGGAGGCCGCTCGCGCCACGCCGCCCCCCAGAGCTGACCTCGCCCAGCTGACAGAGGCGAGCAGCAAGTTCTTCATCGAGTTCCCTATTGACACAGCCAGAGTCAAGACGCACCTCAAGGTTAATGATTCTTTGTTTATGTACTGTTTTTACTGCTATTGCTACCCCTGCCGCTGCTATTTTTACCAATAATGCTACTACCACCATTACTACTACTACTACTCCTAAATTACAACTACTACTACTACATCTACTACTACTACTACTACTACTACTACTACTGCTACATACTACTATAATTACTACTGCTACTACCACCGCTACTACATGTACTACCACTACTACTACTACTCCTAAATTACAACAACTACTACTACTACTACTACTACATCTACTACTACTGCAACATCTACTACTACTATTACTACATACTACTGCAATTACTACTGCTGCTACTACTACTACTACTGCCGTCGCTTCCACTACTTCCCCCTCTACTCTTATTTGCTACTACTAACACCACTACTATTATAACGACGAGGACAACAATAAAAATATATCCAGTTTTTCGTTATTCCTTCGTTAAAACACTCAATGCATGTCTCTCCTTAATCACGTGCCCTGCATTCATTAAACTCATGCTCGTTTTTTTTCTACGTTACATTCATTCATTGAACGTAGTTTGCCATTTGCTTTGTTTACGCCGCAGACATCATACCTATTCATCGCGTTTGCCCTTGTTGAATTGCATACATAACATACACTTTTCAATTGTGTTTTCTTCCTTTTAATGTTGTTTTCTCTGGTATGTTGATGCCCTATTGAAGAGCTATACACGTTGCTGGATATGAGCGTAGAGTGCTTGATGATATCGAGGCCCATAGTCTTAATTACACGTATCGAGCTCCCATCACGACGATTTTCCAAGGTCACATAGAAGTTTAATCTGGTTTTCTTGGGCGATATTACCATCCAAGATGCAGAAGGCGTGTAAAACTATCACCAGAATCACAAAACAGTCCACGCAAATCCTAGCAACTTCTACGAGAGGCTTTTCAAGTAGGCGAATCAAGGTGCAGATATGTTTAAGAACACGGGCTTAAGTTTACAGTTATGGAAGATGTAGAATTTGGTCGAGCTAACTCTAAAATCGAACCTTCCAGAACGGCAAGAACCCGAGGGAGTTGGAGGCACAATTCAACTCCGCCTACCCACTCCTGCACCACCGCTGCCTGCCGCTCCTCGCCGCCTTCCTGGACTTCAAGGCTTCGAATGGCACCCGCGTTGAAAAGTGAGTGTGTGTGTGTGTGTGTGTGTGTGTGTGTGTGTGTACAGTCTTTCCTTCCGTGTACATACTCGTCTTCCGTCTCTGTTTTTTTTGCTTGTGGACTTCTTCCTTCTGACCTTGTGTGACACTTCCATGTTCTCTCTCTCTCTCTCTCTCTCTCTCTCTCTCTCTCTCTCTCTCTCTCTCTCTCTCTCTCTCTCTCTCTCTCCCCCACTTTCCTTCCCTCCCTAACTGCTTCCTCTCTCCCTTCTCTCCTCGCTTCCTCCCTCCTTTTCCCTTTCCTTGTCACTTTCCTTTCTCTTTTCTCTCTTTTTCATCCTATACTCTCCCTTCCATTCACAAGTATCTCTCTCTCTCTCTCTCTCTCTCTCTCTCTCTCTCTCTCTCTCTCTCTCTCAACCACCCACTCACCCATCCGCCCACCCCAACCCCCACCCGCCTTGTTCTCTATTTTTCTTCTTCTTAACATCGCCCGTTTCTCTATTATTAGCCTCACCTACGTCCCTATTCTTTCTTAACCTTGTCTTTGATTTGCATAAGCAGTGATCTACCTCACCAGTCAGTCCCCCAGGCGTGTTTTTGTGGCAGAACAGTTAAGTAGAGTTGGTGTCCTCGTGGCCCAAGCATGCAATGTTTACCGCCACGCTTGCTCCCTCAGGGCCGTCTACAAAGGGCTGAGTCTGTTGGGCCTGGTGGATCGGCTGCTACTCAAGAGGCCCGTCACCTTCTTCGGACGGGGTGACCAATACCTTCTGCGGGACGGGACGCATGGCAGGGGAGGTTTCGAGAAGATCGGAAGCGAGCAGGAGGCGCCGCCCCTCTGCCTCAAGGACTACCTCAGTTATGATGAGGTGAAGCTCTCTGCGCTCCTGTCCGTCTCCTCATCTTCCTTCTTCATTAATGACGGCAGCCGCAGGAACAAGGGCGTGCCCGGCGCGGCGGGCAGTTTTCAAGAGTCCGGGGTGATCGTGGGCATGGTGGGCGCCAGGCTCAAGAAGGCAGGCGTCATGGAGTGGCAGGACTGTGTGGTGACGCCCAAACAGAACACTCGTCAGGGTGGCTACGGGCCGCCGGGTGAGCGGCAGCACCTGCAGCACCTGTGGGCAAGGCTGTGGGGCATGACGCTGCCGCTGTGGGAGGCCGCGGCGCCGGGCGAGACCTTCCTGGAGGTGAACAAGACGACGCGGCTCAACGTAGCAGCGTACAAGGCCAGGATGCAGCTGACAGCGGAGACGCTGCTCGCCGAAGCCAAGAGTCGGACAAAGGCGGCGGGACTCAAGGCGTACGTGCACGTGGTAGGGCTGGGCCTCGGCGTGTGGCGTGCCTCCCACCAGCAGGACGCCCTGTTCGTGGACGCCTGGGGGGACGCCCTCAAGGGGAGTGACGTCACGCATGTGGCACACATTGACTTCAGCTGGATTGGCGCCGAGGCCTGCCAGGGCGTGCGGGACGGCGAGGTGTTTCCCGGAACGGATGTCGTCATACACTTCTCTAAGAGGTCCTTGCACGACCCTGTCCCCCGCGGCACGCTGCTGGTAGTGGGCTACGCCTGGGACGGCAACGCCCTGCCCGGCAATGAGTACTGGCTTGGCAAGCTGAGCAGCACCGGCGACGGGGCGGCCGCCTGCTCCTCCGGCGTGGCGGAGCTGCACAACACTCACATCAATTCCAACGTGCGCGGCGCCAACCTGCACGTGGCTGGGCCCTGGGGCGTGATGCACGTGGCGGAGTATGCCTCCCGCATCGTCAAGTAGTCCGGCACCCCGCGGCAAGGCTCAGCGCACGTAAGGGTGTGGGCGCTACGAGTGCCAGTAGAGTGGCACAACCCTTAACCCGGAGTGGCTCTCAGTGACGCTTGATTTTGTACGGCGATTGTGGGAACTATGCGGATTGTAATCTTTTCTGTGATCTTTTTTCATTTTACACACCAAAAGGTTTTTTTTTCGTTTGTTGTTCAGGACATCAATTAAATTGCAAAATAGGTCAAGATTCATTCCTTGGTTTCATCTCCTCGTTACATTAACTCAAGTTCTGATCGAAGGCATGGACAGCCAAGTAAGACGGTCTAATACTTTGGGTTTCACTATTCAGTCCATGGAATAAACAAAAACATTAGCATACTGGCTCCACAAACAACATAAATAGTTGCTTCAATTTCCATTAGTCATAGGATTCAAGTCCCGGAGCGTGTTTTTGTCGGTGTGAAGCGGGGCCGTGGGCAGGACGAGCCACACCAGCAAGCTTGGTGACGTGTGGAGGCGCGGCGGCCCCTGCTGCTCCATTATGGATGATTATTGACTCCTTCACGCCACTGTGTGTGTGTGTATGTGTGTGTGTGTGTGTGTGTGTGCGCAAACAACCACCGCCAACAGCCCGGAGGAGGGAGCAAGACGATGGGGGCCACCACGGAATATATCACTTGTGGTCTGTGGACTTATAAACACGGGGGGGGGGGGGGCAGGAAAAAAAATGCCATGATGACTAATATCGCTTGTGAAGAGCCGAGGGGGAGGAGGGTGGAGGGGCAGGACCACGGGGGGATACCAGGGAGGAAGGTAGTGGATGAATGGAAATAGTTATAAGCAGCTGTGACATTAATGCAAATACGTATGGCGCTTTAAAAGAAGGTTGAATAGATTTATGGGTGGGGACAGATGGTGAAAAACTGGTTCTCGGCAGCTGCCACGTGTAGCCCGAGTGGCGTCTTGTGGTGCACTTGTCAGGATAGATATGGACGGAGAAGAAGTACTAAGATCGGTATTCTCAGACGCTTCCGCCTCACATTAACTATTTCTAAAGGTCGAAAAAGAGATCAATCGCGTTCTATTGAGTATTTTTGCAGGTTTATGGCACAAAGGAATGAAGAAACTACCAGAAGGTTCATAAAACTGCCTCTGCAAATGCCCAAAACTCCTACGAAAGCCTTGTCAAATGTGTGTACTTGGACTTCGAAATGTTAAGAAATATGACCCTACGACTCACACTGCCTCCCTTCCCCCCATGTCATTCCGTGAGGCCCGTTTGATGGCAAGAAAAGACAACATATCTATTTACTAAAGACACATGGGGAGAGAGAGAGAGAGAGAGAGAGAGAGAGAGAGAGAGAGAGAGAGAGAGAGAGAGAGAGAGAGAGAGAGAGAAAATATGACACACCGCTAATGACAAGATCAAGTCAAACAAGTGACAACCGCTTGGAAGAGGAGGAGGAGGAGGAATAAAGGGGAGGGTGTAAGGCCGAAGTGTGAGCAGGAATGAGGAAGAAAATAAGTAGCCGAGAGGAGAGGAAGTTTGAGGGAAGAAGAATGCAGGGCAGAGGCATGAGTAGGAATAACAAGATGAGAAATAAGGAAATAAGCAACCGACGAAAGAGAAGAGTGAGAAGGTAGACAATCAGCTCCCTATATTTAACTTCCCAACGTCAGGCTTTAACGATCCTTGCCAAGAGAGGAAAAACAGTGAGCTCTCCTCTCACCCACAACATGAAGAATAAAGAGCTGAGAGAGGAAGGTATAAGAAGGGAAAGAAAATTAGCCCTCCTCTCACCCACAACATGAAGAATAAAGAGCGGAGAGGAAGGTATAAGAAGGGAAAGAAAATTAGCCCTCCTCTCACCCACAACATGAAGAACAAAGAGCTGAGAGAGGAAGGTATAAGAAGGGAAAGATAATTAGCCCTCCTTTCTTTATTCTTCACAACGCCTGTCGCAAACTCAGCCACTCTAACACCACGAGAGAGCAAGCACAGGGGCTATTACACTGGGCAAATTTTCCGTGGATCTTCACTCAAACCACGATTTCCGCTGGCGTGGTTCTCATATTTCCGTGGTTTTCTGGCGGGTCCACAATATTCCAAAGCTACGGTAGATTTCACAGTAGGACGACGATATTACTCACCATCATCATCAGCAGCAATAACAAGAAACAAATGAGAACCACGCTAGCGGAAATCGTGGTTTGACTGAAGATCCACGGAAAATTTGACCAGTGTAATAGCCCCTTAACTTTTCTCTCTCACACACAAAACTACAACAGTGAAGTAAGATATCATAAGGTATGAAAAGGTACACGAAAACAGTCCTTATTAAGCTTTCACAACGCCATCCTTCAACTCGGCCAGCCAACCACCACTAGAAAGCAAGCACAATAACCTCTCTCTCTCTCCCCCACAAAACTATCGCTGAGAAGAAAGATAATAAAGTATGAGAAGGCAAATGAAAGCAGTCCTTCTAAGCCCTTCACAACGGCAACCTTCGAGAAAGCAAGACGAGAAAGCCAGCATGTCGCCCTCCTTTCCTCGACGCCGCGTTCTCGTCCCCCCTCCTCCCCTCACGACTGGCAGAGAAAGCTTACACCACGTCCACGCCCTCCTTCCCCTTTCACCTCCAAGACACCGCGTCGCTTCCTCCCCTACCCCGCCCCCAGGCTACCACACCACGGAACTCCCCCCAACACTCACCCACATGACCTTGAGTATACATTCCCGTGCGCCTGGCGGGTTGTCACACCACCCGCCTCCCACACGCCGCCGCTCCGCCCCGCCCCGCCGCCACCGCCTGCAGGTTATGGGAGGGGGTGTAGGGGAGCCACGGGTAGGTTTCTTCCCTCAGGGGCGGAAGCCTGGCTTTGTTAAGGTCAGGCTGGGCGCCGCGCCTCGATGCCGCTGTGTGAGTACTCCGTTTATTGGAGTTTCCTACCATGACTCGTTTTTAGCGTACGTAGCGAGGCGAATGGCTGCGGTTTATCAATTATTCAGCAATGATGGAAAGCTATTGGTAAAGTTGGCGGGCAAAAGGACAGTCCAAAGTAATATGCGAAGAGGCAGCTGAGATGCGCGGAACGCACTGCGCAGCCAATGCCACGCTAGAGAGACTTCAGCTCTCTCCACCGTGACTGTTTACCCGCTCTTACGTCAGCCTTTCCAAACGCCGCATCGCCATAGGGACAACACCCCCCAATGCCAATGACCTAATAAAATCCACTAAAAATAATAACCACATGCTCCTGGTCCCGGTAATGGAGCGGCAGGTAAAGCCACGCTGGCTCCCTCGCACAGGTAGTGACGCCCTGCCCTCGGCCATCAGGTACGTAACACCAAACAAACTTCCTCGTCCCTGCACATCTCCACGGCACTTGTTATTCCCAGTGAGGCGACAGGTGAGGCAGAGTGTGTGCATGTGTGCGTGTGTGTGTTAGTGTGTGGGGACCCAGCGCCTCGCTCAAGCCCGCAGCGTTGTCCTCAGTCACCTTATAAGTGAAGGGAAAAGTGACAGCAGTGAGAGGTGGGTGGGTGGAGGGACAGCAGGCGTGGAGGGCGACTCGTGCACTGGGTTACCTGCGCCGACTCCACAGGTAGGCGTCACACCGAGCCTCTAGGGTGTGAGGGGGCACGAAAACCCTCCAAGACTCTCCCAGCTGGTGACGTGCACGATCTGCCAGCCTGACGGACCCTACAAGAAGACGAAAAACACTCTGGAGCAGCTAAGTGGCGGGAAAGTGGTTGTGACCGAGCATGACCCGATGGAGGGGCAGGGACGGCGACCCCTCCCCCTCCTGGGACGTGATCTACCCACCCAGGGGCAGAAACAGAGGACTTACGTGACGGGAGGATGTGGGGGCGTGTTGAGCCTGGCGTTTAAGTCTCCACGGGCGGCTGAACAATACGAGAAGACAATCGGGTTGCGCTTTGCCTCGTCCCCAGAAAAATAGGAGGATGTTTAGCATTTTGGGGCATCTTTTGTCTCGTTTAGGATCACGTGTCACGGCAGGAAGCTAGTGCCGTGCTGGGAGGCGTCTTTATGTGCTGTGTTAGGCATCCTAGTGTGCTGGGCGTCGCCATGGGGAGGGTGAGGCTCTGGGTGAGGGTGGCCTGCTGTGCTGTGGTGATTCATGTGGCTTGACGCGGGAAGATTTGCACGCCAAGCATAAACCTCTGCATGACACGTGAGTTTTCAAGCTACTGCCGGATGCTGCAAGGAACTAAGCATCATGACTCGAGTGAATGTTTGGTTCCAGAATCTCTCTAGATGTGACGATGATACTAGAGATAATTAAGTAATATAGATCGATACAGTAAAGACTTGAGAGGATAATGTCATAATAAATACAAGTTCAAGTGCCCGATGAAAAAATTAAAACTGACTCGAGTGAATATTCAGTTCTGTAAGTTTCAATAACATCAATAGAACATCATGATATTCGTGATAATACGCTACTGGCGGGCAATATAAAAGACTAAAGGATAATGAACAAAAATAATTGTCTAAAATTTTTCTAGTTGTTAACATGAAAAAAAATATATAATACCGGTGTGATGAATTTTAAATGAACAACACACATGATAATTCGAGTTTCTGTAAGACAATGCCGTGAACTGGTAACTAATGCGATCTAGATATTTGTGGAAACTATTGACTTTAAATGGTAGAAAGAGTTCGAAAAGTCTTGGAAAATTATAAGAATAGCTAACAGTAAACGATCAAGCCAACAAAAATGAAGCAAAAAATAACTGAAGAAAAAATAAACTGACAAAAAATAGCTGAACAAAAGTAAACTGAACAAAAAATAAAAGAACAAAAAGTAAACAACGAAAAACTAAACAAGAAACGAAACAAAACAATTAAATTTGGAAAAATAAAACAATAAAGACAAGAACAGTAAAAAAATTTAAACGAGACATGACCAGATTCTTATGTACACACACAGAGAGAGAGAGAGAGAGAGAGAGTGTCGTAACTTCCCATTTTTCTTCATTCCATTAAAAGCACGTGACCAGGGCATGGGAAGCGGTGGACAGGCAGGTGACAGGAATGTGAAACGGGGAAGGTTAAAGGGAGTGATAAAGTAATGGAAATGAAATGGGAGGGAAAAGAAAAGGCAGGGGAGAGATAGATAGGGGTGGGGGTGAGGTGGGGGGAAAGAAGAGATCGAGGAAGGGCTGGGAATGACAGGGAGTTAAAAGAGGAAAGGGGAGAGAGAAGGGTAAAGAAGGGAATGAGATGAGAAGTGAAAAAAACAGATGGAAAGGGAAGGGAAGGGAAGGGAATAGGAAGGAAGGGTGAAAGAGAGAAACAGAGAAAAGAGTGAAAGAAGGAGTGGGAAAGAGAAGGATGACAAGGAGAAAAGGGAAAAATGAAAGAAGGGTGAAGGAAAGGGAATGAGATGGGAGGATGAGAGGGAGGAATGTAGGGCAGGGAAGAGATGAGGAAAGGTGAACGATGAGGGAATGAGGAGGTTGTAGAAAACGAAGTGAGGGGAGGAGAGAAGATGATAGGGGAGGTGAAACGGGGAGAAGAATGGGGAAGGACAAGCAGTGGAATGAATGTACGATGGAAAAGGATGAGAAAGAGATCGAGGGGAAGAAAAGATAACAATTTAATCAGGAGACAAAAACAAATGAAAATGGAGAACAAATAACAGACAAGCACATTCAGAACACAAACAGATTCAGACACACACACACACACACACACACACACACACACACACACACACACACACAATACACGGAAATCATTACATAGGAAAAAGAAGCAAAATGACGATGAATGAACAAAAAAAAAAGTGATAAAGGACAAAATGAAGGAAAAAGAGAATCTCATACAATGAATGGAAAACAAATACTGAGACAAAAAAAAAATAAACGCTTATAATCGATAAAAATAATAAAAGAGAGAGGAAACCAATGAGAAAGAGAAAAGAATGAATGAGAGCGAGATATATAGATAGAAACAGACAAAGGACATGGCGGATCACAATAGAAAAAAAGGAAGGAAAAGAGACAGGATGCAACAGAAAACTAGGAAAAACAAGCAAACGAGTACAACTAAAAATCAACAGATAACGAAACAGTCAACCAACCAACTTATTATTATTGTTATTATTATTATCATTATAAGAGAGGAATATGGGAGAGAGGGAGGAGTGCGGACACTATAAGCTACCTGTTCAGCAGCCTCGAAACACCTGAGACGCCGTTACAAAGAAAATGAAAGTGAAAGTAATGAGAGGTAGAAAGAGGGCGGGATAGTATGGATTTCTTTCTTTTTTTTTTTTTTACAGCAGACCAGTCAGTTCAAGGGCATAAAAAAGGTAACAAATGTGAAAAGAAAGCCCGCTACTCAGGTGGAGGAACAAACAAACAAAGTCGACTAAACAAACAAAGTCAAACAAACACAGGTGAACACAATGGCCTGGTCAGGAAGGTTGCGTTGCCTAATCAAGCAAAAAATAAACGTAGTAGGAAATGTTTCTCTCATGACGAGGTTCATCTATACACGTGTCAACCCCCCCCCCCTTCTCTCTCTCTCTCTCTCTCTCTCTCTCTCTCCTTTGTTTCAGTATCTTACATGTTTTTTTTGTTTTAATTGTTTTTTTTCGTTTGCGTCGCCTAATTCGTAGTTCTAACAGATTGAATTCTCTCTCTCTCTCTCTCTCTCTCTCTCTCTCTCTCTCTCTCTCTCTCTCTCTCTCTCTCTCTCTCTCTCTCTCTCTCTCTTTGAATCTGCATTATTTATACTTTATTTTCTGTTCTCATTCCCTCCCTTACCCACGTTCACTACACCTCTATAATCAACACATTTCAACATCTTTCGTTCTTATCCTATTTTTCTTCCTCATTCGTCCACCTGAGTCATCTTTCCTCCTCATGCCCTGCTTCTTCCCCTTCCCTTCTCCTCCCCTCCTCCCTACTGTTTGGTATTCCTCCCATGCTCCTTGTTTTAAGTTTTCTTCTTCCTCGTTTTCCTCCCTTCCTCTTCCTTTTCTGTACTATACCCTCATTCACACTATCCACCATTCTTCCTCCTCCTCCTCCTCCTCTTCATCATCATCATCCATAGTTTCCATATCCTCGTGCATACCATCTGTCACCTCTCCTCTTCCTCCTCCTCCTCTTCCCTGTTATCAAATTACTGAACTTTGGCATCCACAGTTCCCTTTGTCCTCTCGCCTATCCTATGTCCCTCCCTTCCTTCCTATATCCACCCCTCCCTCTCTCTTTGTCCTCATTCCGATCCCCTTCCTGCCTCTCCATACCCTCCCCCCCTTCCCAGGACGCGTCATGCTCCTGTTATGGACGCGTTGCTGTGTTATCAAAGCCGCTTCTCGTAACAAACACAAGTCACTCGCGGTTGTATTCCAAGTTATCCCTTACTAAAAGATGGTAGTCCTCAGCAACTCAAAAACCAACGATTGTTTCTAATCCGTTTTACGTTTTTGTTGAATCCTACATCTTTCACTTCCAATTGCTTTTTTTCTTTTTGAATCGCGACATTACAAAACCAGCGACCACATTCCAAGCTCTCCCTTACTATAAGATGTTAGTCGTTATCGATTACAAAACCAACGGCTGCTTTAAAAATGTTTTCAGCCTTCGTTGAATTCCCCATAACTCATTTCTAATTACTTCTTTTGGTCTATTGGCGCAAACTATTACTATCAAAGAAAAATAAGTTGGAGGTAGCCATTAACCCGTACGTGGAGTTCAATGAAAGGTCGCGTACATAAGGAACGAAATCTGGTACACTATTATCGTTGGAAGTTATCGCAAGGAAATGACCGAGGAAAGAGTAAAGTAATATGCAACTTGTATGCTCATTGCGGAGAGTCATACGTCTTTTTCTCAGTTAAAGTGTACCTCATCCACATTCCTATTGTTAGTCCTGCTGGTAATCTGTTTCTACCTGTTAATTCTATTCATTCATCTTCGTACCAATAATCACATCAACTTATTTCAGCTTGACCAGCGCTCTGGGCACTAACACCAAAGAAGAAGAAGAGGAAGAGGAGGAGGAGGAAGAGAAGGAAAAAGAAGAGGGCAGAGAAAAGATTAACAAATTATAAAAGGAGAAGAAGGAGATTAAGAAGAGTATCACGAAGACGAACCTGACCAAAACGGAAACAAGTCAACCACTACAACCACAAGAGCAACACCACCACCACCATCATGAATCTTCGGGGTGTTGCTAACTGCGGCATGTTCCTGGGTATTATGGACCTGGTGAGTTGGCTGCAGTGTCAGGTCGCCTTGACGTGAGTAAACACCTGGTAGAGTCAGCTATCTGGTCACGTGTTGCCAGGGGAAATGTACGGTTGAATCATTACTTCGCCCTCGTCAAGTTAAGAGTATATCACAAATGTATAGTTTATAGTCTGTCTTAACGAGGGATTCATGCAGTGATTAAGTTTTCTTGAATGACTCACACTAACTATTTCAGTATAATTTATAATCTTGCACTTTATAGTATTTGTATCATTTACTTAACGCTTTGATTTCAATCTTTTTATACTTCGTAACACTTTTAGTTTCAAATGATGCAGCTAAATTCGTCACACCAGTAACTTTATTAACATTATTTTACTACGTTTTGTAATTCTATTCTGAAGCTCATTATAACAAGTCATGCTAATTTTGCTTTATCTTTCCCTGCCTTCCCCCGTCCCTGCGCGCCGCGTGTTCAGCTGCACGGGCTGGCTACCCTCTCCTTCTACGGCTACCAGTACGGGAGTCACTACAACTGCTACTGGAACCACGGCATCAGATGGTGCACCTACTACCTCGAGGAGACCAGTGAGTGCCAACCTTACGTCCCGCCTTGGTCCTGACAGCATCATGCCCACACTCCCACTCCCGACCGTCCCTTATCTAATTTAACCCAACCTAACCAAAAATAATCTAGCCTTGTCTAACCTATCGAGACCTAATTTAACCAAACCTAACCCAGCCTTGCCAAACCGAATTTAACCTACCCAAATCAAACCTAATAACCTAATCTAGCCTTGCCAAACCTATCATGACCTATCCAAACCTATAATCCAGCCCTGTCTAACCTAATCTAACCTAACTTAACTGAACCTGGTCTTGTCTTGCCAAGCCTCAACGACCTAACCTAATCTAGCCTTGCCAAACTTTACATGACCTAACCTAACCAAACCTAATCTTGCCTTGCTAAAATCTATCGTGACCTAACCTAACCAAACCTAATCTTGCCTTGCTAAAATCTATCGTGACCTAACCTAACCAAACCTAATCTTGCCTTGCTAAAATCTATCATGACCTAACCTAACCAAACCTAATCTTGCCTTGCTAAAATCTATCGTGACCTAACCTAACCAAACCTAATCTTGCCTTGCTAAAATCTATCATGACCTAACCTAACCAAACCTAATCTTGTCTTGCTAAAATCTATCAAAATCTATCATGACAATCTTGCCTTGCTAAAATCTATCGTGACCTAACCTAACCAAACAAAATCTTGCCTTGCTAAAATCTATCGTGACCTAACCTAACCAAAAAAAATCTTGCCTTGCTAAAATCTATCATGACCTAATCTAACCAAACCTAATCTAGCCTTGCCTAACCTAACCAAACTTAATTCTTGTCTAACCTATCATACATGACCTCGAGTAAACAAGTGCTATCCTTTATTTTCTTGGCTCTGTAATCCCCCCCGCCCTTTTCATTCGCCCCACTGTCTTCTTCTTTCAGTGCTGTGTTGTGGAAAGGAAGATGTGATTTCGTCTTCTTGGTTTTAACTCCTTTTCACACATTTTTTGATGCTGTATATCTTCTATCATGAAATACTGAACTTGAGGATGATGAGCACACTGAAATGTTTTAATAACCCACTTTATAGTCATGCCATCACTAACTACTGCCATAACTACCACACACCATGCCACATTACTAGATTCAATAACTCCTCTTTCTCTGCCTCCATAAATTACCAGTAACCAATCTTTGTTACATAACAACAATTGCAGTAACTAATCTAATATTCATGTGCCTCGCCAAAACAACCGGTAACTAATCTTTCTCTGCCTCGACAATACAACCAATAACTTATCTTTTTCTGCCTCGATAGTACAACCTGTAACTAATCTTTCTCTGCCTCGTTAATAATCACTAACTTCTCTCTCTGCTTCGTTAATATATCCAATAAATCATCTTCCTGTGCCTCATTAATACACGGAATAACTTTCTTTGCATCATTCATCCATGCAATAACTTCTCTTTCCTAAAACGAATTCCTCTCTCCATGCTTATTTTTCTTTACCTCTTTCTATCATCTCTTTCATTCATTTATTCCTTTTCCTCTGATCCTTTTTTCCAATCCGACTTCTATCTCTATTCTTATACCTCTTTCTAACCTTCACATTTTCCGTTTATGCTACGTAAATGCTTATACTAACCTCTCTGCCTGTGTTACGTTAACCTATTTCATTCCATCACGACTTTTTTCTCAATCCTCATATCTCTACCCATCACATTTTCCGTTATGCCTCGTTAAAACATACCTTTTCGTGGTATGTTAACGCTTTCCTTTCTTTCCGGTGCCTCTCTGAACCCTGCAACGTATTCTCTTTAGTAAACGTTCATTCCCTTCGCCAGATCACAGCAAGAGGGTGAACCTGGGCCTTGGTGAGGGAGTCATCTGCATCATCTTTGCCATCCTTCTCATCGTTTCATTCAGCAAGGTAAGCGTAATAGCAATGCAATGACAAAATGATGGTGATAGTGGCTTACTGATGGAGGGATGGAAGGATTAATAATGGAAGAATGGAAGGCTTAATGATCGAAGGATGAGAGATTTAAGGATGAAAGGCAGATAAGTGGCAATAGTAATGGTAATACAAAATAAACTGTGATCATCGTGGAAGATAAAAAAGTATAAGGGAAGTGAAGGATAAAGTGAGTGAGAGCTAGAGTTGTAATATGCATGAAAGGAACTGTTTGATCGAGAGGAAAAATAAAAGCTGAGGTTTCATATGGCAGAGAGGTACGAATGTGGAGAGAGGGCTATAGGGAAAAGGGAAGGCATGAGGGTGCGGAACAAGCAAGCAGAGATACACAAAAGTACACATAAAGATAGAACAATGACAAGAAAAAAAATGCTTTGATGATATAAACAATAAACAAAGTAGGCAGGTGATGAAATGAAAATCTCTTTAAAAATAGATAAATTATAACCATTTTCGGGGAAGAGAGAGAGAGAGAGAGAGAGAATAAACAAATAAAACACTTTACCATCAACATCACAAGAACAATAACAACCTACCATCACTACCACCACAACTTTTCATCTCCAGCAAACATCACCACCACCACCACCACTACTATAACATTACCTCGCCCTACTCCCTCTCCATGTCCAATAAAGCAACCACAAAAAACGACTCTTCCATCACCACCACCAACTCCACCTTTTGCCACCCGACGCGCCTCCCCCCACCCGCTTCACCAGGCACCACAATAAACTCACCCCCTTCAGTACACCGCAAACCGACCCACTCAAACGAAGCGCAGTGACGGCGATAGTGGCGATGATAAACAATGCCCAGCAGTGATAACCCTGCCGAGGTGTAGATTAACACCTAGCCGCCACCTTCTCTCACCCCCTTCACACTACCCTTCCTCTCCCTTTTGTCTCTATTTTTAGCTTTCCCAAACCCCCCCCCCCCCCCCCCCCCGCTCTCGCCCTTTAGCGTAGCCTATATAATAGTATTAGTTTTTTGTATTTACTATTTGTATATTTTCAGCCTAACGACTGCCATACCTTAATAAACCTGTTATTATTATTATTATTATTATTATTATTATTATTATTATTATTATTACCAGGATAACCCTTTTCAACACCACCAGCCCTTTCACATCCACTACCTCCTACTCCTCCTCCTCCTCCTTCTCTTCATTTTCATTACGCAGAACCAACCACAAAAATAAAACTTTCACCACCAGTAAAACCCCTTTCAGCAAAACCCCTTTCAACATCATCGACGGCCCTTTCATCATCACTAACTCCTCCTCCTCCTATCCTTTTCTTCCTTTACCTAGCACAAACGACTCTACCACCACCATCAGTGTAAACCCTTGCAGCATCAACATCTTCACACCACTAACTCCTCCCTCCTCCTCCTGCAGTACAAGTGGTGGCTGGCGTGGACGTGGCTCCTGAAGGCCCTGGCGGTGTTGGGTCTCAACGGCTACTTCGTGACGGTGTGGGTGATGGAGACCTCGCGCTCCTACCACCAGTTCTGGAACCGACACAACTACGACCAGAACCAAGTCTTCCTCCTGGCGGGCATTGTTCTCACCCTTATCGAGCTCATCATCATGTTAATCTTCTGCTGCGTCGTCGGGTCCTTCACGCATAAGGTAGGTGATGGCTGGGTGGGTTGTGTAAGTGCATGTTCTTTTTTTTTCTGCTTCTCCGTTCTCCTTTTTCTTCATCTTTTTCTTCTACTTCTTTTTCCTTCTTTACCTTTTTCTTTTTCTTGTTCTTGTTCTTCTTTATTATCTGGGGGGCATTTTTTTTTATCTCCTTGTTGTGTGTACCTGTTCCTCAATTACTGCTCCCCGTCCTGTTTCTTATCCTTCTACTTCTTTTTCCTTCTTCTTTTTTATCTCCCTTTCGGTAAGTCGCCCTTCTTCTTACTATTAATCTCATTCTTTTATTTTCTTCTTCTCTTTCGTCGTTGGTTTTTCACCCACTTATACTTTCCTTTTATGAACTCTTACAATGATCTTGACACACTTATTAATTTTCGCTCTCCTTGTAGGTAATCCTCCTCTGGTCATTCACATCCTTAAACTCAGCCTTTCAGAATCCTTGCACTTGTTTTTCTTTATGGAGCGGAACGCGTCAAGATTGTCTTTATATGAACCTTCAACCTTTCCCATCCATTGCCTGTGTCTAATGTTAGTCTGGCTACCAAAACCTTCAGTGATGCAAATACTACTGATTTTGCTATTGCTCCTCCTCTTAGTCTACCTCACCTACAAAATAAGTCACTGTATACATCCCTTACTAAACATGCCACTACCAAATTAATCTTTTTCGTACTTCTACAAACTAAGTAACTCTACACATCTCTCATGCCGCGACCAAATTCATCTGTTTATTGTTCCTTTTCCCCCTTTCCTTTTCCTTCCACAAAAAAACTTACAAACCATGTCACTACCGAATTTATCTTTTTTGTGGTTTTCCTTCCCCTCCTCCTCCCCCTCTTCCTCCTTCCAAGATATAAAAGTAGTCCATATTCTCACTTGAAAACACGTGCCACTCCCAAGTCCTGCGGTTTCAAACCCACCAACCCATAGCCCCACCCATCCGTATCTTTCGACGCAATAGTCCACCCCTTCTTTAGCTTCCCCTACCCGATCTTTATCCTCCTCAAGCCTTCCCTTCCTCACACTTTTCCTTCTTTATTCTTTCTTTCCTCAGCTTATCCTTCTTTACCATTTCTTTCGCTTTGTCCTTCCCTCCCTCACCCTTTCCTTCGTTATTCTTCCCTTCGTCTCCCTTTCCTTCTTTATCCTCTTCATCACCCTATCTTTCACTATGTCCTTCCCTCCCTCGTCGTACCTTTCTCTCTATTCCTTATTACCATATTTTTGGCTCTGTCCTTCCCTCCCTCACTCATTCCTCTTTTTATTCCCTTTTTTTTTCATTCTATCCCCTTTTTTATTCCCTTGCATCACTCTAGCTTCGCTCTGTCCGTTATGGATTCTATTTTCTGCTTGTTCTTTTATCTTTTCTCTCTATTTTCATCGGCTTGTTGAAATTTAAATGCCCGTTTTTTTTCCGTTAAGCCCACAGACACGTAGTCAGGGACGCTAACCATTGCACTCTATCAGAAAAAAAAAGCACAACTGAGAAAATTTTAGGATGATGACTACTTTTGTGTTACTCCTGTTATTGTTCTCACTGTTGATGATGTTATTGTTGCTATTGTTGTTGCCACTACTACCAACAAGCATAATTACTCCCACTGCCTGTCCTTATCGTAATTATGAGTCATGGCTATAAAGACCTGCCACCACCGCAACCTTGACAGCCGGACTCACGTGACTCACTGCCACGAATAACGAGTACCAAGCTGATTAACACATCTCTCTCTCTCTCTCTCTCTCTCTCTCTCTCTCTCTCTCTCTCTCTCTCTCTCTCTCTCTCTCTCTCTCTCTCTCTCTCTAAGTAGGCATTCGCTAAGGGGGGGGTAAGGGGGTGGTTCAGGGGGGTCAGTATCCTGTTTACCTCCTATTGTTTACATTCTAAGGGCTTTAAGAGATGGACCATTAACTTAGGGAGTAATGGGGTCTCTCTCTCTCTCTCTCTCTCTCTCTCTCTCTCTCTCTCTCTCTCTCTCTCTCTCTCCCAATCCATATATCCATCTGTCTTATTTGGGACCTGATTTATCTCCATTTGACGCACATAAAAACCAAAATAAAGATAAAAAATAAATAAATAAACACAAAAACAAAGATCTTACACCCATAATAAAAATCTTCCCCTCCACAGATTCGCAAGCAGCAGGTACCCACAATGGAGACACACATATAAGAGGCTGAGACCACAAGGAAGAACAGGAGCATCTCTGACCAGTGACCACCCACTCCTTACCCCCCGATTGCTGCCTTCTGGTGGTGTACTGAGTGAAAGATAGAAGACGCTAAAGGGGGGTGTCCACGAGAAGGAGGTCAGAGTTTTCGAACCTACATCATACAACTATATATTCCTACTGTCTTACCTTCTCCCCTGTACTACCTGAACTAACCCACTTCCTCTTCTTACCATTCAGTGATTAAAAAAGAAAACCCACGAGAAGGAGGTCAAAGCTTATGAACCCACACCATAGAACTATACACTCTTACTGTCTTTCCTTTTCCCCCACTGTACCTTCTCCACTAACCCACTGCCTCTTCTTTCTATACCCTTGATTAAAGAAAAATCTCTACTAACTTTGATCATCTCTCTCGTTGCCATTCTAAGCAGTCATTAAGAGGAAGGTCAGAGCTAAGTCCTCAATAATCATCACTAACTTTGATCATATATTGGGTCTGTTATCTAAGGTCAAAAGAAGGAAGGTCAGAGTTCCATCTTCACTAACTTGGATCATCATCTTACGAGTTGGTTTCTTGTTAGTGTCAGATTTTGTATTTATTGTTTTCTTTCTCTACCAAGATTGTGTTAGTGGAGGGAAGGTTGGTTGCTGCTGGTGTGTTATACTAAGAAGTCTTGTTTTTTCGTTCTTTTAAGTGGACGCATGGACAAAGGAAATATCACGAATGTAATCTGCTTTGTTATCATTCATAGAAGTGAACACAGAGAAAGGAAAGTTTGATAAAAAAAAATCCAGTCTTGTTTTTATGTTAATCTTATAAGCGGAGGCGTGGACGAGAAGGAAAGATAGTGAAATAAGCTAAATATATCAGTGACGAAGAAGGGAGTGAAGGTGGATTTACATACGTACTGTCTGTCTTTGTACTCACACACTTTTCCTGCGTCGATTTCGTTAAAAAGTGTAAACTGTGCCAAAAACACTGCTAAGATATATATATATATATATACGCCATTAACGTTGCCAATACGATAATATTAATTGGTTTGACGATATGATTAATAATTTTTCTTAGCCTCGTTTTAAAACTTGCCAATTAACGTTGCCAATACGATAATATTAATTGGTTTGACGATATAATTAGTAACTTTTCTTAGCCTCCTTTTAAAACTCTACACATCGAAACTCATAGATCGGTATTCTCAGATGCTTCCGAATCTCACATCAGTTATCTCCAAAGGCCAAAAAGGAGATCAATCAGATTGTAATGAGTGTTATTTAGGTGCCTGGTACAGAAAAAGGGTCAAACTACCACCAGGGCCATGAAACTACCAACGGAAATGCCCACAACTCATACGAAAACCGTGTCAAATATGTGTGCTTGGGCGCCGAAATATTTAGGAATACGACTCATTGACTGACATTTGAGCAATAGATAGCATAATTTCGGTTACACTGATTAGGTTCTCAGCAGCAAAACATCAATAACTATCTGCATTAATATTTTCAGTCTTATTGAAATTTGATTACCTTGTTCTGATTTTTCTTATTTTTTGGTACTTGAGTTCTCCTTCTTGTCCTTCACGATGCTTATCTTTTTTTTTTTTGTCATCCTGTTTACGAAAGTACCGAGAGCGTCACTTTATTTCTCAAGGCCTGATCCCCCCCCCCTCCTCTCTCTCTCTCTCTCTCTCTCTCTCTCTCTCTCTCTCTCTCTCTCTCTCTCTCTCTCTCTCTCCTAATTCAAGTGCGACACAACCGTTTTTTCCCTTTGTTATCTTCCTTTATTTTCTCGTGATTCGGAAGGAAATTTTTTTTTTTTTTTTTTTTTACTTATTAGTTAGTTTTTTCTGTGTAATTCTTCAACAGGAGGAGAGAGAGAGAGAGAGAGAGAGATAAGGGGGAGGGGGGGGGGGGCTCGAGTGGAAGTGACACATGTGGATACCCAGAATATAATTACCGAGTCTCTTGGTCTCAGCCTCGAGGGCCAGCCATAGTATTTTTATTTCTTCATTTTTTTTTATTATTTGCGTTCATCCGGCCGAGCACAGGATGTACGTTAAGGGTACTACGTAGAACTGCCCTTCGTACTATCTCCGTCATTTCTTCCGGTTCCGTTCATCTTTTCTTTGTTAGGCTGACATAATCGGGTCACTCAGGAGATTATTCGTTCTCTTTTCCGTTTTCTTTCAGTTTCTTTAAGTTTTCTATCTTATATCTGGTTTGTTTTAGTTTGGTTTAATCTTCCTCTTCACATATTTTCTTCTCATCTTCTCCAGCTTCCTCTCTTCCTTCTATTTCTACTTCATGCTCTTCTCTTTCCTTCTTTCCCTCCTTTCTTCTTGTTCTTGTTTTTATTCTTCCTCTTCTTCAACCATTTGTTTAATTTATTTTTCTTCTTTTCTTCCATTTCTACCTCTGCTTCTATTCATTGCCTTTACCGTGAGTCTTGCATTGGTTTGATCTCATACACTAGTCTTTAAGCATTTGTGGTAAAGTCTCTCTCTCTCTCTCTCTCTCTCTCTCTCTCTCTCTCTCTCTCTCTCTCTCTCTCTCTCCTAAATTCTACTTAGAGGCTCTAGCTCGTGAGCGTTTCCTGAAGGAGGGGAATTCCACACACTTTACCAGCGTGACAACAAGAGGAGCTTCTGGTTCACAAATGTGCCACCACAGCATGTTACCCTGATGCCTGTCGTTAAGAATAGATGAAGTGATTTTTTTTTGTCAGCTCATAAACAATGTACGTATATTGTTTGGTGTTCATTTGAGGAAACTGTAAAAAAAATGTTTTTTGTTTTTTTTATCTAGAGCCGAAGAGAAATCCTGAACATTTAGGATTGTATAGGATTATGTAGTCTGCTTTCGGAGCTTTCAATGACGCTGTGCTGGACTGTGAAACTGGCCCCAAGTGAGTAGTTATCAAGGAGGAAGATGGAATAGTAAAAAAATGTTGCCAAGAATATAAGTCTAAAATGTGGATTAAAAATAAATGCATAGATGGATTCGTGGATAATCTGTTGTTGAGACTTGTTACCGACTGTTTTGTTGGGTTGAAGTATATTTTTTTTTCTGTGTGTGCGTACATTTGAAGGTGATTAGTTAGCTTATGGGATGGAAATCTTTGTTAGTCATGTTTTTTTTTTTTTTTTAAGTGTTCTGAGTATGTTCTTTCTCTTTATTATATTTGTGAAAGGAATTTAAATTATGTAAATATAATAATCTGAATGACCGGAAGTTATGTAGTCATTCTCTCTCTCTCTCTCTCTCTCTCTCTCTCTCTCTCTCTCTCTCTCTCTCTCTCTCTCTCACATGGTCTAAATTCTCCAGTTAACAAGATCCGCCGGACGACAATACCCGTTCTAACCCCCTCCTTCAACCCCTCCACATCACCACCAACCCACCACTACCCAGCCATCCACCCCCTCTTCTCCCCACCCTCCCTCCACCTTTCCCGAAACACCCTTCCCCTCCTCATCCCCCCCTCCCTTCGTCCTTTCCTTAGTGCCGTGGGAAAGAAAAACATGACATTCTCACATACAAAGCAAACGTATAAGAGATAAAAATATACATGAGGCAAGTGAAAGATGGTCCATGCTTCCAAGTCGAAATATTTCCACATTCATAGAAAACAGAATGATGATAAAAAAACATATACTATAGACCTACTGGCACATGAGAAATCCTCACAGGTTGTCCTAGTATCATTCAGAAAAGATCACCAATACCGTTTTGACCAATATTCAGACGAGTTGGAATAGAAAGGGAACTATATGGATGGCTATGCAACTAACTATAATCTCAGACAGACATACCTATCACCTCTTTACAGCACCAACCACTAACGCACCACCACCACCACCAGCACCAATACTACCATCACTACAGTCACCACAACCACCACCAAAACCAATGTCACCACCACCATCACCAACATCACAATCACCTGCTGCATGGACTTAATAAAATATAAGGCATGAGGTCTTTAGTTTACCAAAGACCACGATGAGGATTATTTAATAAGGGACTTTCGCACTTATTTTTATGTACGTTAATGAAGGGACAGTTGTTTTTATGTATCGGTCCCTCTGTTTGGTGTAAAGTCGCTTGCTACATGCAGAAGAGAGAAGACAGTGCTGTCCTCTATGTCCAAGCAACTATGAAGGTCTCCCACTGTTTCCTAAGCATGTATTTGGTTCGGTTGTTCCTCTCCTGGGGGCATAAACTATTGTACATATCCTTGGCTTTATGGAAGATTGTCTTTCAGTGTCTGAATATTCTTAGGTTTGTTTGTAGTTTCCATGCAGTACCTTATAACTTGACCTTGAAGTTGTTCGTAGTTACCTGCAGTACCTTATGTTATTTGTTACCTGTGTATTACCTGTACTTGCCCCCTACGCCTCATGACAATTGTGTTCTAAGTTAAGGAGGACTGAATCTCATCAATGTGGAGTTCAATTCTTTATGTTAGTCGTGAGATCAGTCAGGGTTGTATCTGGGAGTGCTCACGTGTTTGCAGGATTCACACCTGATTAAAAAATGATCTGATGTGCAAATAAGAAGGAATCAGAGTATATATAAGATTAAGACGTCCTTGTTCCCAGACCTTTGAGTGTTTGGCGAAATGGAATTGGATTCTATATTGCTACTTACTTTTGGATTGTGTTTGAAAATATATATAGAGGTATTCTGTCTTTTGTTTAATAGTATATCTATACCTTAGTTTTCTTTGACATTTTTATGAATATTATTGTTATTATTATCATTATTATGACCTTCAAAAGGACTGATTACTGAATGTTTCTTGAATGGCATTAAATATACTTGTTTTGTATGTGTGTGCTTGTACTTATTTTTATTAATGAGCACTTCAACTCCCGGATGTCGTCTTGCACAAGAAGCCAACACACACACACACACACACACACACACACACACACACACACACACACACACACACACACATACTAAAACCAGATTCAGTTCATATGATGGATACCTCACAGTACACATACACAAGTAAACAAGCAAACAAACAAACAAATACAAACACCACCACCACCACCACCACTGAGCAATACAATCTACATAATACCGATGGCAGGAATCAGGCTCTTTTCAGTGAGGCATTACCGCTACCTCTTCACCTCGTTCCGTCCATTCGAAGTGATGTTTCCCGATTGTACTTTTAAGCGTCATGAGTCCCAGAATTTTAGACGCTTCGGCTCTCACAGCAAATGTTTCTCAAGGCCACAAAGGAGTTTAGTCGGGTTCTCATGACTGTTTTTATTCACGTTCATGGTGCAAAACCTTGTCAAACTATCACTAGGCTCATAAAACTACCCATGGAAATACTATCACAACATCTACGTAACCTTATCGAATGAGGGTGTGTGGGCCTCGAAACGTTTGAGAATATCCGGATGTCTCATATTCCTGAACATTTCTGTGTCTCATTAGGTCTTAAGTACACCCATTTGAGGAGGCTCTCGTACAGGTTGTTGGTACTTTCACGGACGGTTTCATGGCCCAAAAGGCTCCATAAGGGGAAAAATACAAGCATGAAAACCTGAAACACTTTCCTTGCAGCCTTTGAAAACAGTCGTCACGAGACCTCGAAGCATCTCAGATCATTGGCCCCAACGAGTCACTTGTGGAGACGACAGATGTGTTGATTAGTTGTCTACCTGTGGACTCGCCAGGTGTGTTGACGTGCCTGGCAGAGGAAGTCGTTGTTATAATGTTTATTTTTTCTTTTTGCTTCTTTGATTATTTTCGCTTTGTATCGCTTTTTCTGAGTTGTGTGTCCGCCTTTTTTTTGTTGTGTAGGAAAATAAAGTGGCGCTTTTTTATATAATATCGTCTTTGCTTTTGGCCCTCGAGTCTGTACATAGAAAAAAAATAGGTAGATAAGAAGGGGAGCAAGTCTTTAAACTCGAATATAAGTAAAAGAAATGGAAGAAAAAATGAATCAGTTTGTTTCTTTGTTGTCTGAATTTACCTTCACGTTTGCTAAGAAATGAGTAAGTAAATAAATAAATAAATAAAATGGAACGAAAGAAATAATTTAGTACGTCTGTTTACTTTTATTTCCACGTCTTCCAACAAATAAACAAATAAATACAATGTTAAATAAGATGGAAAGAGATAAACGATTTACTTTGTCAATATATTATCTACTTTTACCACCACTATTGGTAACAAATTAACAAATAAATATATAAGTAAATACATAGGATGCTAAGTCTCACTCGTACAAGAAAATGAATGGAAGAAAAGCTTTTGATGTGTTACTTAAAAATATGGACAGACCACCGAGCCTGGACCATATGAATCTTGGTGGTTTGAGGAGCTGGGTAACCGACCCCCTTCCTCCCTCATCTCTCTCTCTCTCTCTCTCTCTCTCTCTCTCTCTCTCTCTCTCTCTCTCTCTCTCTCTCTCTCTCTCTCTCTCTCTCTCTCTCACACACACACACACACACACACACACACACATTGAAGGGCAGTCATTGTGTACGCACTTGCTTTAAGAACCACGACTCTATTTAGCATCAAAATCTAATAATAATAAAAAAAAATGCATGATAACTTGGGAACACACACACACACACACACACACACACAAGGTCAGCTACGTTCTTTCTGCGTATAATTAGCCAGAACAGGTACATGACGTCACACCTGGATGCGTCACCGGGGGAAGGAGGAGGAGGATTAGGAGGAGGAGGACGGTATGAAGTGAGAAAGGAGGAAATAGAAAATGAAAGGAAGCAGGAGGAGGGCCGGGAGGTAGGAGGGGAGATAAGAGAAAAGGGTAGGGAGGAGAGGGAGAGGGGAAGAGGAGGGATGAGGCAGGGTGAAGGAGAAGAGAGATAAGAGGATAAGAGGGACGGAAAGGGTGGATAAATGATGTCTGATAGGGAGAGAGAAAAAGGAGAAAGGAAAGATTAGGAGAGAAGAGTGGGAGAGGAGTAGAGGGAAAGGAAGAGAAGGAAGGAGAGGGAAGAAGAATGAAGGAAACGGAAGGAAGAGGGAGACGGTATAAGGGATGGGAGGAAACAAAGGGAGAAAGGTAAGAAGGAAGATGGAAAGAAAGAAGGGAAGGGAAGGGAAGAAAGGGGATGGAAAGAAAGGGAAGGGAAGGTAAGAAAGGGGATGGAAAGAAAGGGAAGGGAAGGGATGGGAAGAGAAAGGGAGGGGAGGAGGAAGAGGAGAGAAGGGAAGGGAAGGGAAGGGAAGGGAAGGGAAGGGGAGAGTCTCATCCTTTCTGATCACGTGACTGCGAACGGCTGAAATGTCTTGAATGCTGCGTAGAAAGTGCGTAAAACT
>NC_066563.1:8341415-8366415 GCF_024679095.1 Eriocheir sinensis
AGGGCACTCCACACTTTCCTTTAACCATCGCAGAGGTGAGAAGAAGCATCTACCTGTGACTTTGAGCAAGGATGGATTAGAGAAGACGAAGGACGAAGAAGAGGAGGGGAGAATCGGAGTTATGGGGGAGGAAAAGGAGAGAGGAGTCTGAGGTAAGGGGGGGAGGAGGAGGAAAGCCGGAGGTAAATGGAGGGAATATGAAGGGGGAGTCGGAGGAAAGGGGAGGGGGGGGGGGCATTCAGTACTTCCATATTACGTAAGAACATTAAGGTTAGGAGAGACAGCACAGGCTCATCCACACTTTACCTCATGCTTGCTGTCAATTCTTATCACACGTCATATCATTTAAGTAGGTAATTACAGGTATTCCCAAGGTATTCCAAAGAAGGGAGGATGGGAAGGAAAGGTAGAGGGGGATAAACATAGAGAAAGGGAAGGAAAGAAGGGAGGAAGGGATAGAGGAAAGGAAAGACGGTAAACAAGGGAGAAGAGAGAAGAGAGGAAGGAAGGAAGGAAAGGAGTAATGGACAGGAAGGGACAGCGGATGACGGTAAGGAATGGTATAGGAGGAGGTAAGCAGGGAAAAAGAGAAGAAAGAGACAGAGGAAGGGAGATAAGAAAAGAAAGAGACGGTAAACGAGGGAAAAGGAAGGAAAGGGAGGAAGGAAGGAAGGGAAGGAGTAATGGCCGAGGAGAAAGGCAGTGGAAACGGAAGAGGGGAAGGGAAGGGAGGAGAGGAAGGAAGGAAGGAAGGAAGGAAAAGAAATAGGAAAGAAAATGGAATAAGGAAAAAGAGGAAGGATAAATAGGATCGATATAATAAAAGGAAATTAGGGGGCGGAGGGAGACGTAGGGAAGGGAAGAAGAGGAGGAAAGAAGGGAGGAAGGACAGTAAAAATGGAAGGGAGGAAAAATATGTCAGAAAGGAAGAATAAAGGAAACGGGAAGAAATTAAGTTATGAAGGGAAGGAGGAAAAGGTGAGAGGACTGAAGAAAGGGGATGGAGGGTGGAGAGGACGGGAGGAAGGAAGGGAGGATCTGATGGTGGGAGGGAGAAGAATAGAGGGAAGGGAAGGAAGGGAGGAGGGAGGGGAGGGGAAACAAGGACAAAGGGGAAGAAGAGGGAAGAATGCAAGTCTCTCAACCTACCCTTAAAGGAAACGCCCCAAGTGTAGCCACCTGGAGGAGAAGGAGGAGGAAGAGGAGGAGGAGGAGGAACCGATAAAAATGAAGCAGAAGACACAAGAAATAAAAAAAGCAAGAGGAATTTTAGGATGGAAAAGGAAAGCAAGGGAAGTGACGGAAGGAATAAGAGAAAATTAAGCGGAAGAGGAAAAAAACCATTATTCAAAATTTCCATTATGTGCCAAAATTTAATAGAGAAACGAGATGATAATGAGGAGGAGGCGGAGGAGGAGGAGGAGGAGGAGAAGGAGGACGAGGAGGAGGAAGAGAAAAAGGAGGTGAATGCAAAATACTAAGCTATGTTATGTTTTTATTTTCTGTTACCACATGACGGAAAAAAAGGTGAAGATGATACGTGAAGATAAGGAGGAGGAGGAGGAGGAGGAGATGATGAAAAACAAAAAACAATAGAAAAGAACAGAAAGATGAGATATAAGATGAAGAACAGGAGGAGGAGACGGAGAAGGACGAGGAGGAGGAGGAAGAAGAGGAGGAAGAGGAGGAGGAAGAAGAAGAGGAAGGGCGTGGCTAGTGTGAGAGAACATTGTCAAAAAGGAGGAGGCGGAGGAGGAGGAGGAGGAGGAGGTGGAAGAGGAGGATGTGGAACGTCACTTTGCCTGCGTCACCATCATCATCATCATCATCATTATCATTACCATTATCATTTATCATCATCCTAAAGCCTCCTCGGTATCAACCCTTCCTTTATTATTTTTTAGGCAGGATGTTACAGATGGATAAAGGGATGTGTAGATGGATAGACAGACAGGTAGATAGATTAAAAGACAGGTAACTATTTGAGAGAGAGAGAGAGAGAGAGAGAGAGAGAGAGAGAGAGAGAGAGAGAGAGAGAGAGAGAGAGAGAGAGAGAGAGAGAGAGAGAGAGAGAGAGAGAGAGAGAGAGAGAGAGAGAGAGAGAGAGAGAGAGAGAGAGAGAGAGAGAGAGAGAGAGAGAGTACCTAGCCACGATAACTAAATAAAACAAAAAAAAGTCAAAGATATGAGAAAGACAAATAGGCTATGGTAAAGGAGAATGTGAAACAGGTAAAGCAAGTGGAGGAGGAGGAGGAGGAGGAGAAGGAGGCTGTGAAGGAGGTTAGGAGCGACAGGAGATGGAGGTGGAGAGGAAAAGGATTGATATTTTTTGCGACTGAATCGGCGTGGCGTGTCGCGGCGTGGCAAGGGTGCTAGAAGGAGGAAGAGGAGGAGGAGGAGGAGGAGGAGGAGGAGGAGGAGGAGGAAACACATGAGAGAATGAGGGGACTACATAAGAGGATGCGGAGGTAGAACAGTGATTTAGGAGGACGGGGAGGAGGAGGAAAGCGAAGAAGGAGAAGACGAAGAAGAAGAAGAGCAGCAGCAACAACAACAACGAGAGGAAAGACAAGAAAAAGAACAAGAAGACAATGGCAAAGACAGAATCAAGGACAAACACCAAAACGCTCATTCTAGTCACACATATTCTGCCTTACGCACACCTGACTAGGACATTCCCGACAGGTAAACGCACCGCATGACTGACTGCCGCCCAATTAGACACCTGTGTGAGTGAGTGTGGGCGTCAGGTGTATAGCAAATCACACACACACACACACACACACACACACACACACACACACACACACACACAGAGTATACATAACAAAAGTGAGTAACAGGCTCAAGGAATGTGTGTGTGTGTGTGTGTGTGTGTGTGTGTGTGTGTGTTAAGTAGGAGGAAATGAGGTGGACTAAAATTGGAAGGAATGAAGAGAAGGAAAAAGGTGGAGGGAGAGGAGATGTAGAGAGAAGGAGGCAGAGGAGGAGGAGAAGGAGAAGGAGAGGAAGTTAGACACACACAGGGCACATAGAGACACACGGATACAGGAAACAAAGACACATTACACGAGCAGGAAATGGAAGAGAATGATGTAGGAAAAATCGGTCAACAAACATGAGCAAAAAATACATAAAAACATATATCTGGAATTAAATCACAAACACGATTGAATGGAAAGAATAATAGAAAAAGAAAATTGCAATGAAGGAGAATCAATTTAAAGCCATGAATGTCCCAGCAACAGGCCGCAAATAACGAAATACTACTAAGAAAAAAAAGGAAAAGTTTGAATCAGTAATGAGCTGTTTATGAAGTGATGGCCAGTTAGTCGAACCCGTGTCACTAAGATGGTTGTAGACTACATAGTGACCAGCCAACAGTGATTTGCGGGTTGTGGTTGTTTTCATGACAGTCATGTTATATTGTTTTGTCCTTGAAGTGTCTCGCTTGAGGTAAAATAAACAACAGCACGCGGAATTACATAGAACAACAAAATCTAAACACATACACACACACACACACAGCAAGGAGAAGAGAAGGAAGAGGAAAAGTAAGAACAGAAAGAAGAAGGAATAGTAAGATGGAATAGATGGAACAGTAAAAAGATGAAAGAAAATGGTAGACTACGGCGTCAATTAAAAAAATAAATAAAGCAATGAAATGGGAAACAAAAAAATCGAAGTCCAACATAAAACAAAATCAATCCACAGCGTTATGAAGGGAGAAATGAAGTGTGAGGGACGGAGGAAATGAGCAGCGGCATTGAGACTCTACTCACATAAAAAAGAACAATGATGCAAAAAAAATATACAAACAGGAAAAGAAACGGTACCGTGAAATAAATCTTTGCGTGGGAAGCTAATATACTATTTTTGTTGATCTTTTTTTTCTTTCTTTCCCACGAGAGGGATTTTTTTTAGCGGTGAATAAATAAATGTACTTCACTGTTATAGACCTAATTTGTAGATGAATAGTGATGATGATGATGATGATGATGATGATGATGATAGTAGTAGTAGTAGTAGTAGTAGTAGTAGTAGTAGTAGTAGTAGTAGTAGTAGTAGTAGTAGTAGTAGTAGCAGCAGCAGCAGCAGCAGCAGCAGAAGTAGTAGTAGTAGTAGTAGTAACAAGAAGAAGAAGACGAAGAAGAAGAAGAAGAAGAAGAAGAAGAAGAAAAGGAGATGATGAAAAAACAAGAACATGAACAAAAAGAACAAGAATAAAAACAAAAATACCCAAAAATATCACCGAAAAAAAAACAGGAATGAAAAGAAATAAAACACCAATATCACAAGAGAAAAAACAAGAACATGAACAAAAAGAACAAGAATAAAAACCAAAGTGTCAAAAACATCACAAGAAAAAACAAAAAGAGGATCAAAATGGAGAAAAATAACAAACACATCACACGAACAACACAAACCAATCCATCCCCACGGTAACCATACTTAATAAACTAACACTAACCAAGCTCCATAACACACCTGAGCCACCTATCCACTAATTAACAGCTACCTAACGTATTATCTAGCACTAACCAACCTCCATAACAACACCTGAGCAACATATCCACTAATTAACAGCTACCTAACGTATTATCTAGCACTAACCAACCTCCGTAACAACACCTGAGCAACGTATCCACTAATTAACATCTACCTAAGAAACACCAAACCTTTATAAGACACGATTAACGACACCTTGCTTGCGTTATTTAATTACCTCACGTGTTTGTTTTGTCGTCATTACTATTATTAAAATGGCTCTCTATCATGCATCATTTATGAATTTCCTGTTTAATTTTCCTATTCTTCAGTATGTTTCCTTCCTTCAAATTTTCCTTCGTGTTAGTGTGTTGAGTAAAGGAAGGCGGAGAGCTACGTTTCCTACTGCGTTGTACCTTTAACACTCTCCTCCGTCCGGTTCCACCTTAATGTTGAAAGACTTCAAATATTTGTAATACTTAAGTTGAGGATTTTCAAGCGCATGATCTTTAACACGCATGAGGTTAGTTTTCAGGTATATCATGTTTTCTGATGAGTTGTACGAGCACACACACACACACACACACACACACACTTCCACCCCACACACACAAAGAAATGGACGAGTAGAGTGACTGTCATCCATCTCCCAAACCAAATCGGAGCCAAACAAAAATATCTTTCACGAAGGAAGAAATAGAGAAAAAGGAAGAAAGAGATCACGGAATAACACGACCTTCACTTTGATAAATCAGGAGGAAGTATTGGCAGGAAGGTGACGTGAGAAGTCTCAAGGAGGAAGGGCTGAAGGAATAATGGACAGAGAGGAAGACGAAGAAGGGATGGAAGGAGGAAAGAAGGGCGTGAGTGAGTGAGGGAAGGAGGAAGGATTTAAAGAATTATAGACAGGGAGAAAGGCGAAGAAGGGAAGGAAGGAAGAAAGAAGGGAGTGAATGAGTGAGGGGAGAAAGGTAAAGGGGAAGAAGTAATGACCGGAAGGAAAGGAAGGAGGGAAAAAAGAAGGAAAGAAGTTGATGATGGACAGAGAGGAAAGCGAAGAAGAAATGGTAGGAGCAAAGACGGGAGTAAATGAGGGAAGAAGGGTAAAAGGGGAAAATTAATATACAGAAGGGAAGGAAGAAGGGAAAAGGAAGGATTGCAGAAATAAATAATGGACAGAAAGGACGGTGAAGAAGGGATGGAAGTAGGAAGGAATGGAGTAAATGAGGGATGAAGGAAGGTAAAAGGGTAAAATTTATATACAGAAGGGAAGGAACGAAGGGGAAAGGAAGTGTGAAGAAGTTAATAAACAAATGTCTTACCTATGTCTTATTGAATCTGAATTTATTAAACTTATCATTACCTGTCCGATCCTGTTCTTTTGCCACAAGCACTTTTTGACATCATTCCTATTAAAGCTCTTCATCCATTTATAAACTTCATTTGGGTCTCATCATGTTCTTCGCCATCCTATAGAGTGCAGTGTTAAATCTTTATATATCCTTTTAGGGCAAGTTTCTAAATGCGTGAATCATATTTGCCATCACCCCTAGCACAAATTCTAACATACTGATGCCCATTTTATAGCGAGGAGACCATGAAAAGAAGAATTATTGGAATGAAGGAAGGAAGGAAAAGAGAAAGGAAGAGACGCGATATGGGATGGAATGAAAAATCTAAAAGTAGAGAAAGAAAAAAAAGAAGCGAGTTAAGAAAAAATTAAGGAAGGAAAAAAAATAGGAAAAAATGAAAGAGGGAAGGAAAATATGGTGATGAAATGGAGAGGGAGGCAGCTACAGCAAAGACGAAACACTGGTGCAACTTGGAGGACATGAAGCGTCTACGGAGGAAAGGAAGGAAGGAGAAAGAAGGAAAAAGAGTTAAGGAGAGAGGGAAGGGTAGAGGGAAGCAGACACACACCCAGCACATGTTTACTATATGCGGGAAGGAAGGAGGAAAGAAGGAAAGGATGGAAGTGAAGGAGAGAGGGAAGCAAAAAGTAAGGGAAGTGAAATGAAGACAAAAAGAAAATGAAGAATGAAAGGAGAAAAGAAAGATAAGACGGAATAGAGGATAGAAACATACATTATATACTGAAGAGAAGGAATGGAAGAGAATGAAAAAGGAAGGACATGAAGGAGAGGGAAAAAGCAAATGAATTAAAGCGAGGGAAAAGGAGAAAACAAAAAAAGAATAGAATTAAAAGGTAGAGAAGGAAGAAGGGTAGAAACACACACTATTGAGGATAAAAAAAAATCGATGAAGCAATGAATACAGAAGAAAGGAAAGATGGGAGAGACGGCATGAAGAACCAAGAAATAACCAACCACTCAACAATCGCTCTTTCCCTTCACTAACTTACGAGTACTGGAGTGAGACGCTTGGAAGTTCCTCAGGGTTATATCTATTACACGGTGAGAGAAGGAAGAAGAGGAAAAGAGGAGGAGGAGGAGGAGGAGGAGGAGGAGATAGAAGACAGACAGCTCCCTTATGCCGAATCGATAGGCAAGACAGAACCTTCGGAATACAATACACAGAACCGTTGTCTCATCCCTTCGTCCAACCCTCTTATTGTTGTTGTAGGGAAGTATATTGTTGTTATGTAAGGGTTAGTAAATGACTGTCAAGGAATATTAAAGGTTTGTTTGTTTGTTTGTGTGTGAGTGCGTGTGTGTGTCTTTGTTTCGCCTTTGGTAGTATGTATGTTGATGTGTAGTTCGATGAAGAAGGGCAACGAAAGAAGGGGGGGGAATGAAGGAGATGTGGAGAGAAGATAAAATTATGAAAAAATGAGAAGGAAAAAAGGGAAGGAGATATAAAGAGAAAAAATGTATAAGAGAAGAGAGAAGTAATGAAGGAAGAAAGAAAGGAAGGATAGAAAAAATAAAAATATAACTAATCAATCAAAAGAAAATAAAGAACTAAAAACATACAAAATAACACAAACAAAAACTCTCTCTCTCTCTCTCTCTCTCTCTCTCTCTCTCTCTCTCTTATGGGCGCGCGCAATCCACATTCCTTAGGCAACAGGAACGCCCGGGGGTGTAACGCGCCATCCCTGGGGACGCACTGAACCAGCACCAGGTGAAGGCCGTGGAGTGGCGGGAGAGCGCGGAGGAGGCAGATAAACACGGGCGGACCAACAGGTATAGAAAGAGGACAAAGGTGCATCATGAGTATTGGGTGAAGGTTGAAGCGTTTCTGGGCGGAAGAATAGGAGGTAAGCAGACAAGAATACTATAAGAAAACTACAGGTGAACAGAGACGTGAGAACAGATATAGGAGGACAAATGTACATCGAGAGGGATTACTGGGTGAAGGTTGAGGTATTTGAAGATGGAGGGATGGAGGGATGGAGGACAGGGGATAAGGAAGAGACAAAAAGACTAGAAAAAAATTATAAATGGATAGATAGATGAAGTGAGGGTATAGAAGGAGGACAAAAGTATAGCAAGAGAGAAATTACTGGGTGAAGGTTGAGGTATTTGTAGATGGAGGGAAGGACAGGGGATAAGGAAGAGACAAGAAGATTAGAAAAAAAATGGTAAATGAAAAGATAGATGAAATGAGGGTATAGAAGGACAAAAGTACACCAAGAGAGAAATTACAGGGTGAAGGTTGCGGCGTTTGTAGAAGAATAAGATGCTGAAGGACAGGAGTTAGACACAAGACGGAAAGGTTATGGGAAGAAGGAAAGAATATACGCAGGAAGGTGACAGACACTATAATTGAGTAGGAGGACAATGATGTACTACAGGAGGGAATATTATGTGAAGGTTATATTACTGTCTGATGAAGGATTGAGGGACGGGAGATAAGATACTAAAAAGAACACATAGGAATAGATGATAGGAAGGAGAGGGGAACAGAAGATCAGATGCCAAAATGAACACAGAAAAAAAAAATGACAGGTGGGAGATAAGAACAGGAGATACGATACTGAAAAGAACACATAGTAAGAGATGACAGGAAGGAAAGAGGAACAGGAGATTAGATGACAAAATGAACACAGAAAAAAATATGACAGGTAGGAGATAAGGACTAGAGATACGATACTAAAAAGAACACATAGGAAAAAAAGAGATGACAGACATAAGTCCTTAATATTTGGAAGGTAGGCAAAGGCTGGCGTATCTAAGGACAAAGAAAAGGAATAAGGTAAGAAGAAATAGTTGGAGTGAACATAGATCCGGCAGTTAGAATAAGAGATAAACCTGGTAAACCAATAACAAACAATACCTGACTACATATCACAAAGAAAAGCTAACACAAACAGGATTATAAATGCAAATAAACAATAACAAACTCCACATCACTTAAAAACAAACAGAAACGGACAAAAAATAACGAAAAAGTCAACAAAAAAAGAACAGGAAGGTAAAAAAAAAACATCCTCCACAGCAATTAAAGGTAAGCAAACAGGAATGAAAAGGTAACCAACGATAACAGACTCTACAGCAATTAAAATACAAACAACCTTCCAAAGTACGTTACGAAACACAAGGAAACGGGCAGCAGCAAATAACGTAAAATTAGAACTAGAAGCAGGTGGCCGAGGTAATGATTTCAAGGACGCAGCACAGGTACACCGAGATTGATGACCAGGTAAGGAATGTGGCAGGGAGTGAGTGGACCAGGTGGGAAAGTGGTGGGAAAGTGGCACGTGAGAAAAGAGAGAGAGAGTAAGTGAGTGAGAGTTATAACGGATGAGGACAGTGAGTGTGGGAGAGTGTGGGAGAGTTCGACCGGCAAGACAGCAAAAACGTGGCAGTGATAGAGGAACCAGCAATAAGTACGAAGAAACACCGGAAGAAGAGCCGGACAGAAGTAGAGAAAGAGAGAGAGTATGGGAGACTTTGACAGACAAGACAATAAAAGCGAAGCAATGATAGAGGAAGAGCAATAAGCAGAAGGAATCAGAGGAAGAAGGGACCAGGAGAAGAGAAAGAGGAGTAATGGAGTGAACACAGACGAAGCAGGTGAAGTGAAAGACTGAGTGTTCGAGATCCTCAGGTGAGCAAAACAGACAGGTGATGATAGAGAAAACTGCATAAAAAGGGAAGAGACAGAAAAAAGCTGGGAAGAGAGACAGAAAGAGATAGGAAATAAGCAGGTGACAGGAAGTAGTATGGGAGAGCAGCACAAATTAGACAGCAATAAAAATAAAAAAGACGGGTGACGATAGAGGAAAGAGCAAGAAGTGGAAGAGACAGGGAGAAGTTGGGAAAAGAGACAGAAAGAGAAACAAAATAAACAAGTGACGGGAAGCAGTATGGGATAGCAGCACAAATTAGACAGCAATAAAAAAAAAAAAGACGGGTGACGATAGAGGAAAGAGCAAGAAATGGAAGAGACAGGGAGAAGCTGGGAAAAAGAGACAGAAGAGAAAAAAAATAAAGGAGTGACGGGAGGTAGTGTGGGAGCAGCACAAATTAGACAGCAATAAAAATAGACAGGTGACGATAGGGGAAAGACCAAGAAGTTAAAGAGACGGGGAGAAGCTGGGAAGAGACAGAAAGAGGAAAAAAATAAAGGAGTGACGGGAAGTAGTGTGGGAGAGTAGCACAGATTAGACAGCATAAAAAAGGCAGGTGATAGAAGAGGAAATAGCAGCATGGAGGAGTGAGAGACAGGAGGAAGAAGAGGCGCAGGTAAGAGGAGAGAGTGGGAAAGTAGAGGAATGAACGGAGATGGTGAAAGTAAAAGGGAGAGCATCAACAGGTAAGATAAGGTGACAAAACAAACAGGTGAAGACAGAAAACGACACATGAACAACAACAAAAAAGGAGAAAAGCAACAAGCAAAAGACAGGAAAAAGACAAAAGAAACAAAAAAGAAAACAATATAGGAAAGAAACAAATAAATGAAGTGAAAAGGAAAAAAAAAAGTGAGGAAGGTGATGATGATAATAGAATGAAAGAATGCGTTTGCCTTCCTTCCTTCCATCCTCTTTCTTTTTTTCCTTCTTTCTTTCTACATTAATTCCTTCTTTCCTTCTTTTTTTATTTCCCTCCTTTTCTTTCTTTTGCCTTCCTTTCTTCATTCTTTCCTTCTACATTTATTTCCTTCTTTCCTACCTACCTTCCTACCTTTGTTCCTTCCCTCCTTCATTCATTGCTCCCTTCCTCTTTCTTTCTTTATTTATTCATTCCATCCTTCCTTCGCTTATCCTCCCTCCCTCCCTCCCAACCTCCCTTCCTTCCTACACTCCTTCAATACTTCCTTTCCTTATCCTCCCTCTCTCCCTTCCTTCTCACATTCCTTCAATACTTCCTTCCTTCCCTTATCCTGCCTCTCTCCTACCTTCGCTCCCTTCTCCTTCCTCTGGCTGTTTCCCTTCGAGTGCTCGTGCCACCCATTACCTTGCCAATTTAGCAACGTCAGCCAGGTGGAGAGCCGCCACCAGCCCCACACTCCATCACGCCGGGAGGAGGGCGAGAGGGAGCCTTGTACTACCACTGACTCCACGAGGATATGTGTGAGGGGCGAATGAAGACCAAGGGAGAAGGACAAGGATGAGGCAGTGAAGAGGAAAAGAATGGGAATGAAGCGATGGGTTGCGTAAGGGAGAGAGAAGATAAATAGATTAGAGAAAAGATGCTGAGTGGAAGATTAGTAAGGAAGGTGGTTCATTAAGAGGGAAGAGCGGCAACCAGGTAAGGGGGAGAAGGATGAGGCAGTGAAGAGGAAAAGACTAGAATGAAGCGATCGATTGCGTAAGTGAGATACTAGAGGGCAGATACGTAGATAAGGAAGGAGATAAGTACTAAGTAAAGAAGAATATATTTGGGGAAGAGGAAAGATCAGTACCCAAGAGAGAAGATATGTTAGTAGGTGAAGGACGGTATGTCGGTATACGAGGGAACAAATGAAAGGGATTAGTATATTAGAGGAAAAATACGTGAATGGGGAAAAAGATAAATAAGGAAGGAAGATGATGCTGAATAAGAGGGATGATCAGTAACCAAGAGAGGAGACATGTTAGTAAGAGTGAGGGAATAAATGAAAGAGGAAAAAAAATAAGAGGAAGCTAAGCAATCAGATGTTTATAACCTAAATGCCACTGACTTTACGAGGATGTTGTGATGTGAACGGAGGCAAGACAGAAGCGAGAGGGAGAAGATCATGATAAGGTGATATTCAAAGGGAAGGAAGTGAAGAGGAAAACTAAGAAGGGGGAAAAACTGAGGAGGAAGATAATGTCAATGGTTAAGGTACTACCACTGACTTGAAGCGGGACGAGAGATGCGCCTCAGCACAGATGTGAATACGAGGCGATGGGAGGAAGATGAGCCAGCAAGATTTGAGGCAGTGAGATGAACGACCAGGTACATGGAGTAAAGGTATAGAAAGATGACAAAGATGTATCATGAGAAGGACTACTGGGTGAAGGTTGAAGTTTTCTGGATGAAGGGCAGAAGGACAGGAGGTAAAAAGACAAGAATACTGTAAGAAATATACACGTGAACAGAGACGTAAGAGCAGATAGTTACAAAAAGAGGACAAATGTACGTATATCAAGAGAGGGATTACAGGAAAAAAAATGTACTTTGACGCCCCAGTACACAAACGAACACGATGCGAAGGAAGAACGATAAGGCAGCGAAATTCAAAGGGAAGGAAGTGTTGAACATAAATAAAGAGATATGTTGAAAGTAAGACAATAAGGATCTGGAGCTTTTTATGTTTGATGCCCGCCACTACAGAAACTAAGACCAGGAGAGGAGCTAAGGGTAAAATGATGAAATTTAAAGGAAAGGAAACAAATTTGAGAGAATTCAAGGAAAATGTTGGAAGTAAACAAAGACAAGGACCTAAAAGTTGTTTATGTTAGATGACTGTTAGTACGAAAACAACTTTGGTTAGTCAAAATATCTCCTAAACATAATGTCTATCATAAAATAATTAAAGTATGTAACCTTCCTTGGCCAAAACGAAGCGAAAAGTACTGCAACGAGTCCCAGTACCAATACAAAACAATAGGCCAGTACAAAGACACGCCACAGCGGGTTTGTAAGCTTGCACACCAGATACCAAAGACAACGAAAATTCCTTCTATAGATTATGGTGTTCTTACAGAAGCTAAGAAATTTGATAAAGAAAAACATGCAGGAAACTTTTTTCGTATCGGGTGGAGTACAAACGGTTTAGACGCATACAAGATACTGTACTGGACTGTGGAGCTGGCTTATAATCTTCAAACGTACTCGAATCCCAAAGACTCCTGAACATTACCATTCCACCCGGCACAGATTCACCGGCGTGGGCCAATTTCCTGTTTCCTGATGAGGCGATGGCGACGCAACGCTCGGCATTTCAATATAACCAGTAGCGGGGAGTTATTCTACAGCGGGAATTTTGATGGGGTAGGGCGGGGTGACACAAGGCACAATGAAGCAGTATGGGGCAGTAAAAGGGAGGTATTGGGCCAGGCATGGGGGTGGGGTACTATGGGGCAGTGCAAGGTGGTTTACGTTGGGGAGGAGGGGGGGCTAGCAGGGAGGCGTCTAGCGGGGGGAGGGGGGGGTGGCTAGTGGGGCGGGGTGAGCTGGTACAGTGTAATTATTAAAGGGAAAGAGAAAGAGAGAGAGGAAAGGAAGGCACGGGAAGGAGACAAATAAGAGGGAGAGGAAAAGGAGGAGGAGGAGGAGGAAGAGAATACAGGATCTTACTGGACTCTATGACGTGGCCTGGGCAAAGACACCTGGACAGCCGCGTCATCATCAGGCGGTGGCTGAGTGGTTAGCGTGCGGGCTCCGCATTCACTGCGCCATGGACGACGTCGGTTCGAATCCGTACGCTACCACCTGGGATTTTTCAGTCACCGCCGAGTGGCCTAAGACTTCCCACATGCTATCCTGAAGACCACCCATCAACCAGGACTCTATAAGAAACCGTCCAAGTGAATCAAGAATGAGTTCCGGGGGGCAGCATGAGCCAAGCATAAATGGCACCACTATAAAAATTGCCTGCGCCATGACGGGCTTGGGCCGACCACCAGGTCCCTGAAGAAAGCCTACCGGCGCTACAAGCGATGACGTAAAAAACACACACACACACAAACACATGTACACACACGCCACGCCTTGACAGGAGTTTAACGAGCGTGTGTTATTGTTATTGCTGTTGTTGTTGTTGGTGGTGGTGGTGATGAGGGAGGGGGGTGGGGGTGAAGGAGGTGGGAGGTGCCAAGGACAGCGATACAGCGCGTAACCTTGGCAGTGGAGGTGACGTTAATGGTGGTGGTGGTGGTGGAGACAAAGAAAGGGATGGAAAAAATGGAGAAGAATGAGAAATAGATGAGTACGAGGAAGAGGTGATGTTGGTGATGGTGGTGATAATAGTGGTGGTGATGATGATGATGTTAGTGGTGATGGTGGTGGTGTTGGATCTACGCGTGTGATTAAACGTACCAAGGAGTGTGTACTCCGTGTGTGCGTGTGCGTGCGTTCGTGTGTGTGTGTGTGTGTGTGTGTGTGTGTGTGTGTGTGTGTGTAGTAGTAGTAGTAGTAGTAATAGTAATAGTACCAAACAATCAATACACGTGTCTTTCCTCCCTACGTAATCGAACTGGAAGCAACGAGTTTAAAATGTCTATAATTGTAATTCTCTTTATTGTCTTTGAGGTCGGGAAGGAGGAAGAGGAGGAGGAGGAGGAGGAGGAGGAGGAGGAGGAGGAAGAGGAAGAGGAGGAGGAGGAGGAGGAGAAGGAGGAAGAGGAAGTGGAAAAGCAGATGATAATGATGCTGAAGATGAAAATAAAGGTAAAAATAATATCAAAGAAAAAGTGAAGAAGATGCGAGATGGAGATGGTGTTGGAAGCTGCACTGGTGATGGAGGTGGTGGTGGTGGTGGTTGTGGTGGTGGTGGTGGAGGTGGTGCTCGAGGTGGTGGTGGAGGTGATGATGGTGGTGGAGGTGAAGGCGGTGGCGGTGGTGGATGAGGCGTCAAAGGAACGACACAGGATATTCTAAAGGACGCTCTCTCTCTCTCTCTCTCTCTCTCTCTCTCTCTCTCTCTCTCTCTCTCTCTCAACCTCATTATTCGTTTTTTCCTTGGTCGTTATCTTACCTTCACTTTTTTTTTCTCTCTTTCCTTCGTCTTTCTATTTTTGTCATTCTCTCTCGCTCTCTCTCTCTCCTTACAACGAAGAGGTGAAGGGCCTAACAGCTTAAGCATGACTCTATACGTTACGCTAAGTTGAAGGAGGTGCATTGTGGAGGAAGGAGGACGAGGAGGAGGAGGAGGAGGAGGTGGAGGCGGAAGACGACACGGTGGGGGGGGAGTTGATGTTAGATGGAGCATGGATGAGAGGAAGGGTGGATGGACAGACGGGTGGAGGAGGAGTGATGTAAAGATAATGGGGAGATGATGAAAAGGATAAGGTAGATGGAGGAGGAAGGGTTAAAGGAACAGTAGATAGAGATGAAGGGATAATATAAGGGAAAAGGGATAGATAAAAGTAGAATGAAAGATAGCAAGTGGAGCGATGACAATGGATACACAAGTTGATGAGAAGTTGAACGAACGAAGAATGGAAGATTAACTACAGAAAAAAGAAATTGTGGATAGAAAGATGATGTGTAGATGGATGAGAGATGAATGGATGCTGCACGGTGAGAGAATATAGGTAGGGATGCTGAATGGATGAGATTTAGAGAAGGAATATGGAAGTAGACAGAGATACAAATAGTGTGTGTGTGTGTGTGTGTGTGTGTGTGTGTGTGTGTGTGTGTGTGTGTGTGTGTGTGTGTGTGACAAGCAGGGATTTCTATTTTCTTAGCCTCACACACACACACACACACAAACACAAACACAGGAAACAAAGGACGTGCGTAGTGACATGTTATCATCTACTCCATCAAACACACGAATCACACCCAAGCAATTTTTTTTATAGGGAGAGAGAGTAATCATGAGCCCCTCCAGGTGTTTTATATACAGGTAAGGTGCGTTGATTGGTTTCTTGTATATAGGTACTGAGTATTTTGTTTTATACTTTCTTTATAGAGTTGTTTATTTAGAGTACTTTGTTTATAGAGTACTCCACGTGCCGAAATCCGAAATCCGAAATCCTTCTTAAGTTACATAAACAACAGAAAGGCGATCAGAAGTGGAATTGGACCTTTAACAAACAGCGACGGTGCACTAGTGACTGACAGCCAACACGTTGCAAACCTATTAAATAATTACTTTTCCTCGGTGTTTAATAATAACAGTCCTCCCACCACCACCACCAACACCAGTACTAATGTAAATCCCGAGCATGCATTGTCTAACTTTGAAATAAAACCCGATGAAGTCCTTAAAGCCCTCAAATCACTTAAAACAAATAAAAGTCCTGGACCTGATAAAGTATATCCAACTCTGCTGAAAGAAACAAAGAGCGAAATACTCTCCTCCCTCACAACCGTATTCAATATGTCCTTGCGACAAGGTATTGTCCCTTCAGATTGGAAAAAGGCTAACGTGACACCGATTTTTAAGAAAGGAGACAAAAAAGTACCAGGTAATTACAGGCCCATTAGTCTAACTTCGGTTGTAGGTAAGCTAATTGAGGGCATAATTAGAGACAAAATTGTGAGTTACCTTGAAAGCCACTCATTAATTGGGGACTCACAGCATGGCTTCCGAAACAAAAGATCCTGCCTATCAAATCTATTAACCTTTTATAACGACCTCTTCACTGTTTATGACGTAACCAAATCACTGGACGTAGTCTATCTTGATTTCCAGAAAGCGTTTGATAAAGTCCCGCATCATAAATTACTTTACAAATTAAAGCAAATAGGTATTGACGGTCAGGTAAACCAATGGATCGCGAATTGGTTGAGCAACAGACAACAAAGAGTAGTGATTGACGGATTTAACTCAGAGTGGGCGCCGGTCACTAGTGGCGTCCCTCAGGGCTCGGTTCTTGGCCCAGTGCTCTTCATTATTTACATCAACGACGTGGATGTTGGACTCAATAATCGCATTAGTAAATTTGCAGACGACACAAAGATTGGTAACTCGGTTCTCACTGACGAAGACAGGCAAAGCCTCCAAGAGGATTTGCATAAAATTTCAGCTTGGTCTGATAGATGGGAGATGCCCTATAATGTAGATAAGTGCCAGGTCCTTCAAGTTGGAACAAGAAATAAGAAGTTCGATTACGAAATGCGCGGAGTCAAACTCAAAAGCATCCAATGCGTCAAGGTCCTTGGTGTCAAAATAGCGTCAAACCTCAAATTCTCACAGCAATGCATCGATGCAGCAAATAAATCGAACAGAATGTTGGGCTTCATTAAAAGAAACTTTTTATTTAAGAATAAAGATGTAATACTCCCGCTCTACAACAGTTTAGTCAGACCCACCATGCAAAGGATATTGCTAAATTAGAAGGTGTTCAGCGTCGGGCAACGAAAATTATCCCTTCTTTGCGCAACAAATCCTACGAAGAAAGGCTTTCTACCCTTAACATGTTCTCTCTTGAGAAACGTCGCCTCCGAGGAAAACTGATCGAATGTTTTAAAACACTTAATGGTTTCACGAATGTAGACAGATCAACATTGTTTATGATCGATGACACTTTGCGCACGAGGAACAATGGCGTAAAACTCAGATGTAGACAAGTAAATTCAGACTGCACCAAATTTTTCTTCACCAACGTTGTAGTGCGAGAATGGAATAAGCTCCCATCATCAGTGGTCCAGTGTAACACGATTGACTCCTTCAAAAATAAGCTCGACCGTCACTTCCTTAAACTTAATAAAAACTAGAGTAGAAATTCAACGTTTTGGAGTCTCCTTATTAATGTAAAATCACTTATGATTAAGGACAGACCACCCAGGCTGTACCATGGGTCTGTGGTCTGATTTTCTATAAATCTATGTAAATCTCTCTCTTTCAAAACGAAAAATAAAAATGCAAAAGTTCATAAGTGGAATACGAACTTAAGTGGGGACTGTTAGAAGAAGAAGAAAAGCACAAGAACAAGAAAAAGAAACCAAAAACAATTAAAGGAACAAGAACAAGAAAAATAAAAACGAGTCAGCCAGTTTAAGGCTAGTAAGCTATTTTAACCCCCCCTCTGCTATGCTTTCCTTGTTCATATTAAAAGCTCACTCACTCTCCAGTTTACAAGTAAATCTAAAGTAGCCAACGCAGATGAGCTATTTTCGTCCTACTTCTGCTGTAACTTTTCCGGGACATAAAAAGACTCATGCCTCCCTTACTTCCTAACTGGAGGGAGACTGATAAGAGAAGAATAGTGGGAAAAGTGACGCCCGAGGGATTTTTGGATGCGTAGACGGTAATCCCGAAGGCCCCACATCCTGCCGCGTGACGAAAGAGGCTGGACATAGCACCAGCGGCCCTCGTGGTACAGCCTTACTCAGGGCCACGAGAGCTTGTTATATCATTGTACTGGCCATTCGTGCAGTCAGCAAAAAAGGATCGAACACCCATGGGTCAATTATAAACATGGTGTTGTTGGTTAGGGGGTTTCAATGGGTAGAATCTACCCATTGGAATCCCACCTCAACACAATTAACATGTCTCTATATTTCGCTCATATTCTATTCAGTCAGCCCACGGGAGTTTGATTCTTTCTTTTTGCCGACTGTACGTCTTTTAATATTGAATGGCTCGAACACTGGTTGGTGTGTCACTATTGTCTTCTACAGCTATTTTCATGTTAACTCTTCTCCTGGACTTGATAAATCCATGCCTACTCCCCTCCCGTGCCCTTGGTGCACAAGACTTCTACTCAAGCCCATCCCAAGAGCTATTTCCACGTTAACTGTTCCTTCTGAGCTTGCTAACTACATGCTTGTACCCCTCCTGCGACCTCGCCACACAAGACTTCCACTTAAGCACATCCCGATGTTGTTCAACTTCATTATGCATGCAGGCGTTAACTAGTTTCTACACTCTTTCACGATTTTAATTGGGAAACCTTACGACAGCCCTCTATTTTTCGGCAGTACTCCACTTTACTACGACTACAATATATATTTCAAGAAGGAAATCAAAAACCTCTGTAGTAATAGATCGTTCTTTGAGGGAATGTTCCTGTGTTGTGTGGGAGCAGTGTGTGATTTGTTCTTTTTTTTTTCCTCAACAGCCAGCAACGGCGGTCTGGTACTGGTAAGGGTAAGGCCTGACTGGGACCTAAAAACACCAACCATTGTTTACTATATAGAAATAAAGAGATCTGTTGGCCATCCCGTTCACCTTCCCTGATGCTCAGAGATTTCTCCTGAACTTAAAAACGTTACGACTGAGTAAGGACATAATATTACTGATCCATTTTTTTTACAATAAATAAATCAGATCAAGGCCAAAAATATATAAATGACAAAAGCCCGCTAATCACTGCTCCTATACAATAGTGCGGCCCCCCCAAAAAAGAGGGGAAAAAAACTGCTGTAGCTACAGGAACTTGATGCAAGCTTTTCACCTACCCCGAAGGTTTAAGAAACTCCTTGTCTAGAGAAGCAGCACACGATCAACAACCACAACAGCAGCGTAGTGTACATCCTGACCTTGGAGCGCTGACCACCCTGCAACCATCACGCCGGCCTGACATTGTACATGACTTAATCGGTGCCTCCAAAACTCAATCATAACAAGTTCTCCTTTTTCTCACACCATAAACGGGAAACCACAACGCTCAAGTAAAGAGGCACATGTCTGATCCTGCATTCAAGTAAAGATAATGCCTCAAAATATAAGTGAATTTAGGAGAAAAAAAAAAGTGGGTGCTGACTGGACTCGACAATCAGCTGAAGGAGATAGAACAGAAGGCAATCTGATACACTTCTCCTGTGACCATCAAAGTGTGAGGAAGGAAGACCAGGTGGACCAGCATACTACACACACACACACACACACACACAAACACACACACACACAAACACACACACACACACACACACGTCTTAGAAAACAGACTTGAGAAAAGGAAAGAAGAGGGGGAGAGGGGCGAAGGAAGGGAAGAATAGGAAGGGAAAGAAAGGAAAGGAGGAAAGGAAGGGGAGGAGAAGAGGATGAGAACCGAAGAAAAGGAAACGGAAGAAGAGGAGAGGAAAATAATGGGAGAGGAAAGACAGAATGGAGACTACCCTGCTGCACACACACACACACACACACACACACACACACACACACACACACACACACACACACACATGCACGCACTCTACACCGCCGAGTCGTGCCTGCTAAGTGTTTGGGTGTGTGATTGCCACCGCCGCCGCCACCCATCCGAGCTGTTCAGTGTCATGCCACAGTGCCACACACACCACACGGGGCACCCTGGACCACCTCACGGGGCACTAATAAGGCGGGGCAACCATTTGTTCGTGACCGTGATCCGTGTCCGTGTTTGCTTCCATATCCGTGTCCAAAGTGGAGTGTTAAGTGAGAAGCAAGTTTTTTTTTAATTTTTTTACAGTAAGGGAGGCAGCTCAAGGGCAAAAACCAAAAACAGTAACAACAAAAAAAGACCGCCAAGACGCTGCTCCGAAAAAAAAAAGAGGCCAGAAAAGAGGTCAATTTTGGGTGGAGAGGCGTCTTGATACTCTCGTCTAGAAAGAGTTCTAATCGTAGGCAAGAGACACTACAGACGAAGGAAGGCTGTTTAAGCTTTTAATCTAAAATAACTGAAAATTTGAAACTTTTGAGGGAGGGCGAGGGCGTATTTTATATTTCAGAAAGGGAATATAACGTAGAAAAAAATATAAGCTTGTAGAGGAAGAAAGGGAAAACCGCAAAAAAATCATAAGCTGAATGAAAACTAAAGACAAAATAAGACTTGTCATGGTAAGGTACAGACTGATCTCCCCCCCCCCGCTTACCCCATCGCACCTGGTGAAAAATAAATGTAAGCTTGTAGAAGAGTAAAAAGAGAAAGCTGCAAAAAATAAACTAAATAAAAACTAAAAGGTAACACAAAATAAAAGATGTGTTATGGAAAATTACTGACGGACCCTTCCCCCTCACCCCTAGTAAAAAAAAAATATAAGCTTGTAGAAGAGTAAAAAGGGAAAACCGCAAAAAAATCATAAGCTGAAAAGAAGTAATAAGTGTCCAAAATTAAAGGATTCGTTATGGAAAAGTACTGACTGCCCACCTCATCCAAGCGACGCAGTCAGCCACGGGTTGTTTGGATAAGGTAGTAAAGAAGGCTGCAAAAAGAACCGCCTTGACTTTGAAAACACTCACTACTTCGTCTCTGTGGCAGGCGAACTTAAGGGCCAATATTCTTTCCCGTGCTTATAGAGGGATCCGTTTGGCACTCTCTTCCCTTCCGCCCTCGTTTTAGTGGCACCTGTTTTGGCATTATATTCTCCCTTCTTAGTGCCAGGAGTGCCTAAGAGCCATAGTTGTTTGCCGTAGTTATAGAGGGAATGTTTGGGAGAGGAAGGTGGAGAGACGAAAAGAAGGGGCAGAGAAAGAAGGGTGAGAGAAAAAAGGAAGGAATAGAGAGATGGAGGGAAGAGGGCTAAGAAGGTGAAGAGGGGAATAGATGCGAATGTGAAGAGTTCAGAAGATGGAGTGAGCGAGGGGGGGGGGGAGGGGGAGGGGGAGGAGGAGGAGGAGGAGGAGGAGGAGGAGGAGGAGGAGAAATGGAGGGGAGAAGAGGAGAATGAGAAGAGGTTATGAAATGGAAGGAAAGTGTAGAAAGAGGAGAATGAATAGGAAGGAAACGAGAGAAAAGATAAAGAAGGAGTAAAAGAGAATAGGACGAGAGAGTGACGAAAGGGAAGGGAAGGGAAGAGTAGGAAAACAGAAAGGGGAGAAGTAGAGAGAGAAAAAGTAGGAGAAAATAAAGGAGGAAAAGGAGATGGGGGTGGAAGGAAAGGGAGAGTAGGAAGGAAAGGGAGAGAATGAAGGAAAAAAAAAAAAGGAGCAGAAAGAGGAAGAAGAAAAGAAAATGAGAAGCGAAGAAAGGGAAGAGGAGGAAGAGGAGAGAAAGAAGAAGAGGAAAACGAAAATGGAGACGAATAAGATAGAATAACAACAGAGAAAATAAGAAGGAAGACTGAAAGATGAGAATGGGTGAGGGTTGACAGGGGAGACAAGGGAGAGAGAAAAAGAGAAGGAAGAGGGGGAGGAGAAGGAAAGGAAGAGGAAGAGGAGGAGAGCGGGAAAGCAAGACATAACTTACATACCTACAAAACACACACACACACACACACACACACACACACACACACACATACCCCCCCCCCCACACACAAGCATACTCACACTTACGTCCATACAGAATGACTAACACAACCTCCGTCCCCCTCCCCTCCCCTCCCCTCCTTCCCCTCGCTCCCCCGCGCTCCCAGGTTTCCGGCTGCAAGGTTTTATAAAGAGAACCAGGCGGGCCCCGAGTCATGTAGCAGCCAGCACTCCTTGAGCCAACACCGGTCCCCCCGCGCTGCGCCCCTGGATATACCTATACGCGCCACATTACTAATCTACGCCAGTCATCCATCCAGTTATCAAGAGTCATCCAGTTAGAAAAAAAGGGTTCATTGGGTGAGTGTTATGGCGTGTGATGTTCCCTGGATTTTGATTAACGCTTCAATTATTATTACTATTTTTTTTTTTTTTTTTTTTAGCTTTGAGTGCTTGTGTTTGCGTTTTTTTTTTTTTTGTGTGTGTGTGTGTGTGGATTGAGTGTAGGCAACCTCAACATTCAGTTCTAGATAGTTTTTTTTTTCAGGCGCATTTAGTTTTTTTTTGTGTGTGTGTGTGTGTGTGTGTGTGTGTGTGTGTGTGTGTGTGTGTGTGTGTGTGTGTGTGTGTGTGATTAATAACTTTCGTCGGTGCAGTGATGGTGATGGTGATAGTGATATTGTGGACGTGACTCGTGCAGTGATTTCAACAGTGATATCTTGCGCGAACCCTTAATTAAACGTATCAAACTGTTACCTCACCATAACCTAACACGCGAAAAAGGAAAACACACGGAAAACAGACGCAAAACAGGAAGCGAGAGTGATTTCAACATGTGGAGCTCTGTATGGAGCCTTCAACGCCTTTCAACAACTTACCAGTCGAGGGAAGAACACAACATCAGAAAATAGATCCACAGTGACTAGACATCCACAGTGAAGAAAAAGTGAAACAAAAGTCTATCTGGTGTTCTAAACTCCAATCCATCTCACACTATACTCATTTTCCTTCAGTTCTTAATCTCCTTTTTTTGTACAATGTTTTCCTTTCGCGTGGTGAGTGAAAATCAAAGAAAATAACACAGACTGAAAATAGAAGCGAAGATTTTGTACGCAACGGAAACCCAACCGAGAAAATGATTGAGTTGGCCTTCGTTAAATTGGCTTTCTAACGATTATCCTACTTCTTAATACATCGCTCCGGCCTCGCGTGGTGACTGAAGAACGAAGGAAAAAGACACAGAAAGAGAAACAGAGGCAAGATCCAGAAGGAGATGAGACACACAATGGAGAAAGTGAAGAGATACATTGATGGTGATCTTTCTAATTTACTCTCTCTCTCTCTCTCTCTCTCTCTCTCATATTGCTTTATTAACTCCTTCGTTATTTTTGCATCGTCTTACTCTCTTCTGTAGTGATTGAAACGAGATGAAAGAGACAAGAAACAGACGTAGGAAGAGATATACCGATGGTGATTTTTCGAAGTTACTCTCTTATATTGCTTTATCAACTCTTATTTTTGCATCGTTTTAGCCCCTTGTGGTGACTGGAGCGTTCAAGATAAAGATACAGAAGATAAAAGTAAAGATAGAACAAAGAAAATAAGAAAACTATGATGTCTCTAAACAGTTAACATTGATGACTCTCCGTTCCTTTTTCTCTTCAAGATAAAGATACAAAAGATAAAAATAGACACAGAACAAAGAAAATTGTGATGACTCTGAACGGTACGTCATTCCTCTTGTCATCCACCCTCGTGACCTGAATAACCAGAGGAGAAGATGAAGACGAGGACGCAGAACTGTGAAGAACCTGAGCAGTCATTTGCCTTCCCCTCCAATCAATAACCTGCTCATCTTGCTTGTGACCTGAATAACAAGGAGCTGACGACGGTAGATGACTTGGATGATGTTAAACCGTTACTCACCTCATCCAGTCAAGCATACCTGTCCCTCCTAATTTACATGTACCCTACCTATCTAATTAACCACCCGTGAATGTCGTTAGTGACCTGAATATCAAGGAGTAAAAGACGGTAGATGACTTGTGATGATGCGAAATCGTTAAGAGTCAAACATCATGGCAGCAACTATAAATTAAATTCGCCCGCGCCGCTATGAGTTCGGGTCGTTCAAGAGGCCCCTCAGTCAAGCATACCTGTACCTACTGATCTAAAGCCTCTACCTTATCTAATTAACCACCTGTTCGTGTTCCCTGTGATCTGAAAAGAGTGGAAGAAAATGAAGAGACAAAATCCTAAACTGTTATTCACCTTGATATATAAGCTAAAGAACTTTATCTGATCAAAATATCCTGTAATAGAAGAAAACAAAAGTGAAAGATATTAAAGTACTGTTAATGTAGATATCTTTACGCTGAGTGAGACAGATCGTGTTTAATAGATAAATACATAAATAAATGAATAAAAAAAAAAAGATACTACTTTCTGCTCTCATATAGAAAATAGAAGATGTCTGAAAAAAGATAGAACGTGATTTCAGTGTAAAAACGTTATTATTCGGCTCAAGAGACAGACAGACGCGAATCACTGAACTTCACACTTTCAAACAAGAAAAAATAAACATGAAAAAATAATATACGTAAAAGAGAATAACAGTTCGACCTGGCATTGCAAAACTCGCGTGATATAATGATTGAATGAATGAATGGATGCGATTGCTGATTCATTATATATATGCTGTTCACTACTGGTATTTTATTTTATTTTCACTTTTTCCATTCCTTTGCCTCAATTCCTTTACGTCACTTTCTCTATTATCTTCTTTTACACTTCCATTCCTATACTTTGATTCATTTATATCGGCTTTCCATTCTTCTTTCTTTGCTCTTCATTCCATTGCTTCTGTTCATTTGCGTCGCTTATCCTATTTTTTTTTCTTTTATCCTAAATCGCATCTACCATTCTTATCTTACGTCGCATTTCCTTTCTTGTATCTTTCGTTTCTTAGCTTCCACTTTCTTTTTAGTTTTTCTTCGTTGTCTAATACATTTGTCTTCTTCTTTCTTCCTCTTCTTCTTCTTCCTCTCCTCCTCCTCCTCCTCCATGCGCAGATCCCGTCATACTCACAGCACAAGCCACGCCCCTCACGCACACACACACACACACACACACACATGCACGCACACAGAGGCATCTTACGCAACACAAAAACGTTCACACACACAACAAAACAATGGGAGAGACACACAAAAAAGTCCCGACTGCAACACACACACACACACACACACACACACACACACACACACACACACACACACACACACACACACACACATTCCATTTTACTTGAGGCAATAACATTCAATAACTTCCTTTTACAATTCCATTTTATTCT
>NC_066563.1:8371415-8408915 GCF_024679095.1 Eriocheir sinensis
TCTCTCTTCCTCTCCTTTCTCTTATTCTTTCCTCACACTTTTTATTCTATTTATCTTTCTCTTCAGTATCTTCAACTCCACTTGTGTCTCTCTCTCTCTCTCTCTCTCTCTCTCTCTCTCTCTCCTATTCAATGCATCCACTGTTCTTATCTCTCCACCATCTCCATAACTTATAGTACTCTCTCTCTCTCTCTCTCTCTCTCTCTCCGTTTTTACAGCTACCTCCACCTGTCTCATATTGTTTACTTCCTCTCTCCTCCCTCTCTCCCTCTCTCTCTCTCGTCTTCTCCCTCCCTTCCTCCCTCACTGTCGCGTTCCTCTTCCCTTACTCATATCCTCCCTTACTTTTTGCCTCCAATTTACAATCACTTACTCACCTCTGCCTCACTTCCTTCAATCTCGAAACTATTTACCTAACTTCCTTAATGCACCTTTCCTTACTCATCTCCTTCCTCCTGATCTTACCTTACCCCACATTCCCTTACCTTACTTTACCTGGACTTTTTTACTCTACCTCTTGCTTTATTTGTCTCTCCTTACCTCGATATATTCCCCTTACCTGTTCTTTTACCTGATGCATCTTACCTCCCTCATCTCCCTTGTGCACTCCTGATAACCTTACCTAACCTTACCTGAGCTTTCTCTATCTACCTCACCTTAACTCAACGTCATCTCTATATCTCATTTCTCATCTACCTGTGTTTCTTCCCACCTTATCCTCCTTTCCTTCCCCTCAGCATTTACTACGAACCAATTCCTTACCATACCCCACCTCCTGTCTCATGCAGCAACGTCAGTCGCTTACTATTTCATTATGGGCGTTACACAAGTGGGTATTACCTACCTTCCAGTCATAAAACTACCCCTGGAAATGCCCACAACTCCTACGAAAGACTTTGTGTGCTTGGACGCCGAACTGTTTAAGAATATGACCCTTTGTCCTCTGTCCCTCTCCTTCCATGACCCAGCCTTCCTGCTTTCTTTATCCTAGTGATCTATATATACCTAACCCCACCTCCACAAGCTGTTCATTTTTCCACCCGTCTCATTTCCTGCAATTTGTTTCCTACTGACTTGGGGTTTCACAGGGACAAGTTTTATCTCCTACGCACTTCTCCTCCCACTCCCTTTTCCTACCCAGCCATGCAATACTATGCCTCCTCAGCTTCTTCCTATTGCATTGAGGGTTTCTAAAAGGAGGCGTTTTACTTCCTACTCAGTAATTTTTTTCTATAACTTTTTTCTTCCTTCTATTTCCCTTTTTATGCCTCACTCCCTTCTTACTCCTGCTTCCTTTTCTTTGCTTTCTCATTCTTTTATTTATTCTCTTTTCTCTCTTTGCTGTCTCATTCCCTTCCTTCCTCCTGCTTCCTCTCCTTGTTATCTCACTTCTTTCTCTCACTCCCTTTCTTTGCTCTCTCACTCCCATATTTTTCCTCTCCCCACTCATTTCTTTTTAATTTCATTCCTTCTTCAATAATCTTCATACTTCCTTTCTTTGCTATCTTAATTCTCTCACTCCCTTTCTTTGCTCTCTCACTCCCATATTTTTCCTCTCCCCACTCATTTCTTTTTAATTTCATTCCTTCTTCAATAATCTTCATACTTCCTTTCTTTGCTATCTTACTTAATTCTCTCACTCCCTTTCTTTGCTCTCTCACTCCCATATTTTTCCTCTCCCCACTCATTTCTTTTTAATTTCATTCCTTCTTCAATAATCTTCATACTTCCTTTCTTTGCTATCTTACTTAATTCTCTCACTCCCTTTCTTTGCTGTCTCATTCACTCACTCCTCCTCCTACTACTCCCTTCTTCCTCCCTATCACCACGACCCTGGTAGACAATAGGACGCCACCTCACACGCCTCACCTCCCTCCCTTCCTCCCTCCCGGCACGGTTCGGTAAAGTCTGCGGTTCCCTTCCCCCGGTACTCCATTTTCCCCTTCTTGGTTAGGTTCACGTTCTGTAGGTTCTGAGTGATGGTTCTGTTGTTCTGTGGTTGTGTTTGAGTTGCTTAGGTTGGTTTGGGATGTTATGGCATGATGGAATTGTGTTGTGTTGTGTTTGTTGGTTAGGTTGGTAAGGGTTGTTCTGCCATGATGGAATTGTGTTGTGTTGTCTTGTATAATGTTGTTTGTGTTGCTCTACTGCTGTCATGTTTGCGTTCCCAGTGTTGTTTGCGTTGTTGAGTCGTAATGGAAGGCTATTGCTGTCATTGTTTATGCTGCTACTACTACTACTACTACTACTACTACTACTTCTACTACTACTACTACTAACACACACACACACACACACACACACACACACACACACACACACACCATAAAGAACCCCTATCCCTGGATCATACCACACACACAGAACACCCGTATATCCTCCTCCTCCTCCTCCTCCCAGGCGTCCAAGGTGTGTATACGCATGTCGTGAGGAGCCTCGCTTTCACCTGCGCACCGACACACACCTTGCGTTCCTTCCCTTGACCCGCGCACGCCAGCCAAGACCTCCCTAACCTCGGTACTTCTGCAGGTTGACTATGAGCATGATAAAAAAGTAATGACAGAAAACAATAAGAAAATTACAGCGCTGATAAAGGAGGGTAAAGAAAACGATATAAAAACATGGCAAAATGAGAAAACAAGGAAGAAAACTCAAAGCAATAAAAATATGGCATTAAAAAGAATGATAAAAAAAGAACAGCTCTGATAAAAGGTGAAGAAACTGAGAGGAGGGAAAATAAAAAATAGAGAAGTTAAGTTGAATGAGAAAAGGAAGAGAAAAAAATGAAAACAGAGAGAAAAGAAATGTATAAACGAAGTTATTTTTGTTAAGTTTTCTCATATTCTTTTTTTATCTTCCTTTCTCTCACTTACTCTTTTCTCTCTAATTTCCTTTCTGTCTCCTGTTCTATATATTCCTTTCTCCATCTACATTTATCCTCCTTTTTTATCTTTTTCTTCATCTTTTCTATTTCTTTTTTTTCCTTTCTCACCTCCTTTCCCATTCTTTATTGCTGTTGTTGTTGTTTTTTGGCTGTTTTATGACTTGTTTTGGCCATGCATTGTACCTAACTGTCCTCTCTCTCTCTCTCTCTCTCTCTCTCTCTCTCTCTCTCTCTCTCTCTCTCTCTCTTCTTATTGCTTGTCCTTGTGTTTGTTTGTTTTTGTTGTTTTGCATTTTTTTTTCTTTTTTTTTCTCTTATTCTCGTGTGTGTCTCTACCTCAATATTGTTTTCCTTGCATTGAATAGAAGCTAAGAGGTCGTTGTGTTCTTGCTCGCTGCATAGTACCGTGTTGTTGTTGTGTACTGTTCCTCTTGTTGCTTTTGTGTTGTCTTGCTTTGGTTTCATTGTCCTCGTCCTCCTTAGCCTTACTATCATCATTGTCATTATCCTTCTTCAGCGTGCTACACAAAGGTTCAGATTCCTTTTATGATGGTGTTCGTTTGTTTTTTGTTAATGTTGACATTGATGAAGTTTTAGTTTTCTTTTTCTTCGTATCTTCTCTTACTGTTTAGTTTTTTATTCTCCTTTTGTGTCTTTTTGTTATGGTGAGTTTGGAGACAATTCGTGAGTGTAATGTCTGCCAAATAAGGTGTTACTCTTGTTCTTTGTCTTGTTCTTCTTGTTCTTCTCTTTCTCTTTCTCCTCCTCCTCCTCCTTCGCATCCCATCTCTTCATTACCTTCCCGAACCTATCATCTCTTCTCGTCTCATTATTTTTAAGTATTAACACACACTTATGACCAACGGTACACTTAATGATGGTACTCTCTCTCTCTCTCTCTCTCTCTCTCTCTCTCTCTCTCTCTCTCTCTCTCTCTCTTGCTATGGCCACCGGAAGTCTCGCTCAGGGCCTCGCAAACGCCATCTTTTGTCTGGGGGGGAAACTACCACTTCCTCATCGCTTGTAATTATCTTGATTATTCCGGGAAGTTCTTATGCCAGTCCTCATTGCCACCTATTTGGGGAGGGGGGGCAGGGGGAAGGCGTGGCTTTCAACCCCCTTTCCCCCTTTCGGCCAGCCACACCCGACCAACGCCATCTAGTTTTCGCGTTATGAAGTTTCCTTGGATACTAAAATTAACATGTTTGCTACGACTACGAGGAACTTGCGTGGATTTCGTCATTTAAACTTCCTCTCACCCAGCCATATCCGACCAGCGCCATCTAGTTTTCGCGTTATGAAATTTCCTTGGATACTAAAATTAGCATGTTTGCTACGAGGAACTTGCGTGGATTTCGTCATTTATATTTCCCCTCTCACCCAGCCACACCCGACCAGCGCCATCTAGTATTCGTGTTAAGAACTTCCTTGAAAACTAAAGTCTGTCTTCCGAAACCTTATGTATGGATTTGTTTTTTTTATCTTCCCCTTACTGTCTAGATACATCCAACACTAAGTAGTTCTTTTGATAGCTAAATATATCATCATAGGGAATTGTGTAGATGAGTGGAATATACCTTGAGCTTCCCACTGTCCGCTACTCACATCCTATACCAGCGACATCTAGATTATATAAGACCATGTACTTTACTTATCATCTTAGAAACTTGTGCAGGAGAATGGACTGTGGCTTTATCTTCCCCCGATCGGTTACACAAATCCAACTAGCCCCATCTCTTTCTACAGCAGAGGAAGAAGCTAAAAGGCAAAATATAGGAAAACAAAAAAACTCACTAGGCGCCGCTCCGGTGAAGAAAATAGAACGAAAAGACAGGAAGAGAGGGTCAGTTTCAGAGGGAGAGGTGTCTTGATACTCTCCTCTTATTGGGTAACGATAAGTCCTTTCTCTATCCTTCTTCCTTTATCTCTCGGTGTTTCTTGCATCTGACAACTTTTTCCGCTACGGTGATGCTGACGCGTTGGGTAATAACATGCAAGACTAGACACGGGTTCCCACGGGGTAGCGCGACCATCACAAAGAATCACCACGTTCCCTTTCATTTCCCTTTCCTTTCCTTTCTTCCCTTTCCTTTCCTTGCTGTCCCTTCCTTTCGCTTTTCATCTCTTCGCTTCCCTTCCTTTCCCTTTCCTTTCCTTCGCTTCTCTTTCCTTCCCTTCGCTATAGTTCCCTTTCCTTCCCTTCCCTTTTTCCCTTCCTTTCCCTTCGCTTCAGTTCCCTTGCCTAACTTTCCCTTTCCTTCCCTTCCCTTTTCCGTTCCTTTTCCTTCCCTTCTCTTCCTTTCCTTTCCCTTTCCTTCCCTTCCCTTTTCCGTTCCTTTTCCTTCCCTTCTCTTCCTTTCCTTTCCCTTTCCTTCCCTTCCCTTTTCCGTTCCTTTTCCTTCTCTTCTCTTCCTTTCCTTTCCCTTTCCTTCCTCCAGTTTTATGATGACTTGAGATTTTGTTCACCTTTTTTTCTGCCTTTCCCCGCCAGTGAGTGTGTATGTCAATGGGTTATAAATCTCCATCCCCCCACCTGCCAGCGCACCTGTTCTGTTCACCTGTCTGTGTCCTTCTATCTCCTCTTCCTTCTCCTCCTTCCTGTAGCGACCTGTCTTGTACTCCTTTTTTTCATATTTTGTATTCTTTCGTATTCTCCTCTAGTTCTCTTTCATCGCTTCATTTTCCTCTTCCTTTTTTAGTTTCTCCTCTCTCTTCCTCCTTCTCACTATTACTCTATCTCATATCTCCTCTCCTCCTCCTTTTCGGAAGCAGCCATCCACGCAACCCTCCTGATGAAGTAGTGATTTTGACCATGAAAAAACAACGTCCTCCTCCTCCTCCTCCTCCTCCTGATCCTTCTCCCCCAACCGTTTCTAAAAGTTTACGAAGTAGAAATATATCTTCTTTTGTTTCGCTAGTAAGCATTTTTTACTGTGTGTGTGTGTGTGTGTGTGTGTGTGTGTGTGTCGTAAACATCGAATAACGTATACTTATGAATGCGCGCGAACGAACCCATACACACACACACACACACACACACACACACACACACACACACACACACACACACACACACACACACACACACACACACACACACACACACACACAAGAGGTAGACTTCCAAGGACATTTTGTGTGTTCCCTGCGGATGCTGGAGGAGGAGGAGGAGGAGGAGGAAGAGAAGATGCTGACGCTACCTGACAAGCAAAAAAACACAAGAAAAAAACGAGACCAGCAATAAAAAAGTAACAAGGGGAAAAAAGAATCATTTCCTTTATCACAAGTTTACACACACACACACACACACACACACACACACACACACACACACACACACACACACACACACAACTTAATATGATGTTTATTTATCCACCTGATTTCCGTTTATTTATGCATTTCTTTTCTCTCTCTTTACAGACAGACAGATCAACAGACAGACCGACAGACAGACAGAAGCAGGAGCAGCCCAACACAGCACAATGGCGTGTACTCTCAAGAGCGTCATTGCGTGCGGCATCATACTGGCCGTCATCGATATCGTAAGTAAATTTAAATAGTGACAAATTTATCGGTCTTTTTTTAGCACCTTTTTTTCTTGTAGCTACTTGATTCTCCTTCTTCTCCTCATCTTAGTTTGTTTTTTGTGTGTGTGTATTTTGTATCCTACTCCTCCTGTTTCCTCACTTCATTCTACGTCATTATTTATTTTTATTATCTTTTTTTTCCCTTCTCATTCCTATTCCTCTTTTTATTTCTTCTTCTTCTTTTTTTTTCTTCTTCTTCTTCTTCTTCTTCTTCTTCTTCTTCTTCTTCTCCTTCTCCCCCTCCTCCTCTTCTCCTTCTTTCAATGTCACTTTTGATGCATACATTTTTCTTCTTTTTTTTTTCATTTGCTACTAATGCTATATACAAATCTTCATATTTTTGTTATTCATCTATACGCATTAGATTCTCGATAGTTAGGGACGTAATTGCATATATATTTTAAGCGATAGTTACTAGCACACAATAAATTACGGTTTCAGTTAGTATTACGTGTCCTTAAACAATTAGTATGACGTTCCAAACAATAATAAATGTTGGTAATGCTGAACTTCCTCCAGTCTGGCAATAATGTTGTGTCATTTTTCCTGTCTTCAAGGTCGTTTAGAGGCCACACTAATAAAAATTCTCGATAAATAAGGATATTATAATACTGGTGGAGGATATTGAAGGATATCGACAGTTATCCTTTCCTTGAGGTTAATTCTAGTGTTTGGTCGTATTTCCCACAAGGTGTCATCTCCCGTAACCTTTACCTGATCTTTTCCACGTTAATTATTATTTACCTGTAGCCTTGAACTCACTCACCTGCAGGCTACTGACCTATCTCGTTCTTCCCTGAATTACATACTATAAGAACTTTAATATTCCCCTCCGTGCCTCATCTCGTAACCCTCACATGACCATTTTCTCGTTAACCGACTCCTTTACCCGTGGCCTTGAACTCACTTAAATGGGACTGACTTGCTTTTTTATTCTTTAAGTTACATATGAAAGTTCGGATACTCCCCTCAGTGTCTCATCTCGTAACCTTTACCTGACCTATACCTGTGGTTTGAACTCATCTAAAGGGTACTGACTTACTTTTATTCTGTTTTAAAGTTGAAGAAGAAAGTTTCGATGTTCTCTATAATTTGTCGTCTTTCGTAATCTTCACCTGGCCTCGTTAATTAATTCGCTTACCTGTAGCTTTGAATTCATCTTAAGGGTATTAACTTACTTTTTCTTTCTTTAAGTAACATATGAAAGTTTCAATATTCTCCAAAAAGTGTTGTTTTTCGTAATCCTCACCTGGCCAATATATATCTCATTAGTTAACTCGTTTACCTGCAGCATTGAAATCACCTAAAGGGCATTGACTTTTTTTCTTTGTTATTTTTGTAGGATACTTATCAGTTTCACTCAAATTCCACACCTGCTGTCATCTCTCCTAACCTTCATCTGACCCTCTAGCGTGTTAATGAGCTTCTTACCTGCGGCCTTGAACCCTCACACCTGTACCACTGCTCTAAAGCCCCTGTGAACCTGACCTCGGACCTCTAACCTCTCACATCTTACATACCCCACACGACTTCCTCTGCATCTCTCCCTCCCTCTCCCTCTCTCTCTCTCTCTCTCTCTCTCTCTCTCTCTCTCTCTCTCTCCCGCATATCCCTGTTACTAACCTTCCTTTATCTCTCCCACCTTCCCCTATGATCTAATGTCTCTCTCTCTCTCTCTCTCTCTCTCTCTCTCTCTCTCTCTCTCTCTCTCTCTCAGCCATACAACCTTCATTTCCCTTCCCTTTGTATGCCTATAATTTACTCTTTCCTTCCCTTGCCTCTCTCTTGCGACCCTTCTCTTTTGTTCCTACAGATAGATAGTTAGATAGATAGACAGATAAAGACAGGTATTCCCCCAGCTTTCCTTCCCTCCCCTCTCTTCCTGACAGCTTTCCTCATTTTTGTCCACTTATTTTTATTTCCATAATTCTTCAACTTTTCCTAACCCAACTCTTTCTGCGATAGCCTTCCTTCTCCCTCAATAACCTCCTGGTCTCTTCCCTCTCTTCTACACAGTTCTCTCTTCCCTTAAATAGCTATCGCCCTTTTTATCCATTTATTTTCCTTTCCTTAACTCCTTCCTAACCCAACTCTTTCTCCAACAGCCTTCCCTCTTCCCCTCTTCAGACAACTCCTCCCTCTCCCCCCATTAACCTTACGTTCTCTCCACTTTCCCAAACAGCTCCACGGCCTGTCTACCCTTGGCTTCTATGGCTACCGGTTCATCTCCTTCTCCTTCTACCTGTGTCCCCGCGACCTGGAAATCTCAGTGTGCCAAAACAAGCTGTACTTCTACGAGCAGAGTGAGTATTTTGTTGTGAAGTTTTGTGGTTGGGTTTGCACTTTCAAAGAGTTCAAAGCAAAAATCCAAACTTTCCAAACACTAAATCAAAGACGCTATAGATGACGAGTTTGGATCCATCACAAGTTTCGAAACACTTTACTTTCGCATTCATGTTTTTTTGTTCGTGACTGCTGGGTGGATGAGTCTAAAGTGAGGATGTTTATAGCACGCACCTTGCATCTTTTACATTCTTCTGCGTCAGGTTTTGGTGGTGGTGGTGGTGGTTGTGGTGGAAGAAGTGGTGTTGTGATGTAAGGAGTCGTGTAGTTCTTATAATTATTTTCTTATTCTTCTTGTTCTTGTTGTTTTCCTCTTCTTCACTTTTCTTTTCTCCTTTTTTTTCTAATGTAGTTCTTTATTTTTGTTTATTTTTTCTTTCTTCCTCCATTTCTTTATTTCCTTCCTTGGTGCTGGTGGTGATGGTGTTGTTGTTGTTATTGTCGGTGGTTCTTGACGGTGGTAGTGGTGGTGGTGTTGGTGGTGGAAGAAGTGGTGGATTTTTGGAGTGCTTAGTCGCTTTCTCTTATTCACCTCCCTGCTTGAACTAATTGTGTGTGTGTGTGTGTGTGTGTGTGTGTGTGTGTGTGTGTGTGTGTGTGTGTGTGTGTGTGTGTTGCGGAGGATTTGTTTGTCACGATTTCCACAAGTTCACTACGGTTCATATTCATAAACCTTCCGGCGCCCAAGCACACAGATTCAACAAGACTTTCGTATGATTTGAAGGGGAGGGGGGGTGCATTTCCATGAGGGGTAGTTTTATGACCCTGGTGGTAGTTTAACAACGTTTCTGCACCATGAAAGTACAGAAACAATCATGGGGGCGTGTTTTACCTATTTTTTGACCTTTAGAAATGAATGGTGTAAGAGAAGGATGCGTCTAAGAATACCGACTTAATCTAAATCTCTCTCCCTCTCCTGCAGTGTTCACCATGAGGACGTATATTGGGCTCGGGGAAGGCGCTGTCACCCTCCTCTTTGACATGATCTACATCATCGCCCTCGTCAAGGTGAGCATAGAACAGGTGTACAAAGACAGAGACAGACACACATATACATTCAAAAACCCACATATACATACATAAAGAGATACTTACATACATCTATATAATCTTCTTTTGACACCATCGACATTATGGCCCTTATCAGATACACACAGACGTGCAGACTTACACAAAGGCAAATAAAAAGCACAAAACACACACACATACACAAACAAACATATACGTTACATACATACTGCTGTAAACACACACACACACACACACACACACACACACACACACACACACAAATTTTCTCCTCTGCCCTAATTATTCATTTCTTCTAAGTATTTTTTCAGCATTTCAAGTATCAATTTGGTTAAGTGTCAGGAACACTTTTAAGATGCCAAATGCGGAGTCCACTTCACCTCCTCGTTATTTATACTAATGTTGCTATTGTTGCTGTTGCATATATCTTTTGTTGATTTTTTTCGTTTTTTCTTTACTTTTTATCTTTCATTAGCTTTTATGGATATAATCTTAACAACATTTTTATTCTTACAAATTATTCATATTACTTGTTTCTGTTATTATCATTATTAGAGGCTAGGTATTTTTCCTTTCTTTCATATCTTCTTTCCTCCCCCCTTCCATTTCTACGTACCATTTTCAAACGCCAATTCTCTCTTTTTATTGCTATTATCTAAGCCTCAAATCATGCTGTTCATCCCTCACTTCTCCTTTTCCTCTTATTTTTCAACTTATCCTACTAGTCATCTTTCTCTTCTTACTCTAACTACCATCTGAGGCTCATGATGCCACGTCCCAGCATCCACACTTCCTCTCCTCCCTCTTCTCCCTCCAAGCGAACAAGGAAAACAAACCTTAACAACCAGAAAAAATAGTGAAATAGCAGTGATTAGCAGTAATATCTTCCCAACCCTGCGTGTGTGTGGTAGTGGTGGTGGTGGTGGTGGTGGTAGTGATGGTGGTGGTGATGGTGGTGGTGGTGAAATCATAGTGGTGGAGATGTAGGTGTATTATTTTTCTCCCTCCCCCCCCCCCCTCTCTCTCTCTCTCTCTCTCTCTCTCTCTCTCTCTCTCTCTCTCTCTCCTTATCCTTCATTATGCATCAGGGTTCATGACAACAAGACCCGGATTTAATAACGGGAAACGGCGCAAGGCAAGGAGGAGGAGGAGGAGGAGGAAGGGGAGGAGTAGGAGGAGGAGGAGGAAGCTGCATTATCTCTCTGTCTTGGCCTTGAAAAAGAAGATTAGGTAGAGGAAGTTTTAATTTGCCTAATAAATTTCTCTCTCTCTCTCTCTCTCTCTCTCTCTCTCTCTCTCTCTCTCTCTCTCTCTCTCTCTCTCTCTCTCTCTCTCTCTCTCTAAGTAGGCATTCTCTAAGGGGGGGGTAAGGGGTTGGTTCAGGGGGGTCAGTATCCTGTTTACCTCCTATTGTTTACATTCTAAGGGCTTTAAGAGAAGGACCATTAACTTAGGGAGTAATGGGGTCTCTCTCTCTCTCTCTCTCTCTCTCTCTCTCTCTCTCTCTCTCTCTCTCTCTCTGAAAATTGTGTTAATCTTTTTTACGTTATATTTTTACATAATGCAACTTGCGGTGAGGCGAAGAATGATCTCTCTCTCTCTCTCTCTCTCTCTCTCTCTCTCTCTCTCTCTCTCTCTCTCTCTCTCTCTCTCTCTCTCTCTCTCTCTCTCTCTCTCTCCCTTTTTGTAGGTGTGTCACGCTGCATAGGTAGACACAGCGAGACTGATTACCCTGGCTCGCCTTTTTTTTTACCTGGGCTAGATTTACCTGAGTATGTAAATCTCTCTCTCTCTCTCTCTCTCTCTCTCTCTCTCTCTCTCTCTCTCTCTCTCTCTCTCTCTCTCTCTCTCATTACGATGGCCTACTTATGCCAAATATATATTTTTTTCTTTATCGTGTTCTGATTTATCTTTTTTTTTTTTTCTTATTTGATGTAAGAGGTCGTGCAGTTCGTTTTTCTTTTCTTTTTCTTTATCGTCTTCTTTTTTCATGTTCTTATTCTTATTCTGTTTTCTTTATTTTTTCTTTCGTATGTCTTTTTTTTCTTTCTTTCTACTTTCCCTCCCTCCTTCTTGCCTTCCATTCTTTTACTTTCTTACTTCCTTTCTTTATTCGTTCCCTTCTTCCCTTCTTTTTCTTCCCTCCCTCCCTCCTTCCTTCCTTTCGTCCTTTCTTCATCAGTTATTCTTTTTACAATCATCCCTCGTTCCTTTCTTTTTCTTTCCTTCCTGTCTCCCACCCTCCCTCCCTTCTTCCTTCCTTCCTCTCAGCCTATCCCTTAACGCCAAACCACAGCGGGGATATAAGTAACTTTTAATTAAGCGTCGCCTCCTTGGTGCGCCCTGTCCCTTGCTAACTTGATAATTAATGAATGATCCTCGGAGACAGGTGAGGCAAGGTGACCTGCTCCACTTTCAGGTCACCCCGGGCATGTTCAGTTTCGTGTTGTTATTGTTTGTTTTAGTGTTGTTGCTGTCATTGTTATTGTTCTTCTTTCTTCACCTTAATCTTATTCTTCGACGTCTTCTTCCTGTTCTGCATTCAGGTGACCCAATGCATGTTCGATGTTTCTTGTTGTTCTTGTTTTTTGTTGTTAGTGTTGCTGCTGCTTTTGTCGTCGTTGTTGTTCTTCGCCTTAACCTTATTCCTCCACTTCCATTTAACTTGTATTACCTTCTTTCTCTCTCATCCTGCTATCACGTGGCTAAATCTCTCTCTCTCTCTCTCTCTCTCCTTCGCAGTATTTGCCGTGCCTGTCCTGGATGTGGATCTTCAAGTCCTTCGCCGTGATGGGCATCAACGTGTTCTACATCAGCTCGTGGCTCGTGAGGAAGCAGAGCCTCAAGGAGATTACCTTCCAAGACGAGGTGAGTGAAGGTAGAGTCGCCCAGGTACACACATACATATCTACAATTTCTACATGCACACATTATACGTCCGAGGACACACACACACACACACACACACACACACACACACACACACACACACACACAGAGTCACATAAACACACGTGCCTGTTACTTACAAACTCAGTCCTCCTCCTCCTCCTCTTCGTCTTACTTTTCCTCCACTAACAACATCACCTCCTCCTCCTCCTCCTCCACACAAGCACGTATTACTCTCAAGGCTCCACCCAAACTCTCCTTCACTCCCTACCTCCCTCCCTCCCTCCTTCACTTACTCCTCCCTCCCTTCCTTCCTTTCTCAACCCCTTCCTCCCTCCCTCCCTAGCCCACCGCCTAACCTCAAATCTCTCACAATCAACACCCATCAAACACTTACTTTGCGAAAATGTGGTTTGTTTGTGTGTAATACTGCGCGCGCGCGCACGCGCACACACACACGCGCGCGCGCACACACACGCACGCACACACACACACACACACACACACACACACACACACACACACACACACACACACACACTATCATCGGCGTTTTCCTCCACATTCTACTTTACCTGTATATATATCAAGATCCAATACTAAGAAACACACCAAATCCTCTAAATAAACAATCCAATCCTCTATGTAAAGAATCGAGCCCCCCTATGTAAAGAATCCAATCCTAAGTGTAATCCTCCCTTCTAACACCTTCTGCGCCTCCCTCAGGAATACCAGCGCCACTTCCTGCTTGCCGGTGGATGGCTGACGGCGATACAGCTTATTATCATGGTCATCTTCTGCATCATCGGCGCTATCTTCAGCTATAAGGTAAGATAAGATGCTGGTGATGATGATGTACTCTCTCTCTCTCTCTCTCTCTCTCTCTCTCTCTCTCTCTCTTCATCCTGTCAACTTTCACCTTTACTTCTATAGTTTTCCCCTTAATGTCAGGCTCTACAGACCACTTTTTCTTTTTTTCTTCTCCTCCTCCTCCTCCTCTTCCTCCTCCTCACTCTTCCCTTTCTCCTCCTATACGCTCACTATCTTACAACGTCTATTATGAAAAACAGTTATTCCATCTCATTCTGTTCCTCCTCCTCCTCCTCTTGCTTCTCCTTTTCCTCCTCCTCCTTCTCCTCCTCTTTTATAATGACAGGTTGAAAAAATAAGCTAAACACTTCTACTTCCCCTTTTTGTTTCTGCCTCCTCCTCCTCCTCCTCCTCCTCCCATAATAGCACAAACACTTTAACACTTCATCCCCTTCCTCATCCTCCGCCTTCTAAACACTAACGGCTCCTCCTCTTTTTCCCTTCAGGTGGCAGCTGAACGCAGACGCAGCCGCAGGAGCCTTCGCAGCCTGCACCCACGAAGCCCCAAATTCAGGAACGGCAACGCCTCCGCCCCGCCCATGGACGCCTACGACGACAACACATCCTACATGAACCAGGCTCTTGCGGACAGCACCAACAAGCTCCCCCTCCAGTCCTCCTCCACAAGCATCGACAAGGCGGAGACACTCAAGGCAAAGCCCACACAAGTCTAAAGGAACAGAGCTGAGATGTGATCTGAAGGGCATCATCTAATAAAACCTTTTTCATCTGATTCTTCGATGGAGACGCTCAAGAAACAGCCCAAAGAACACCAACAAGCTCCCCCTCCAGACCTCCACACGAGTTCAAAAAAGACGGTTGAGGTGTGATCTTTAGGGCATCATCGAATTAGACCTTTTTTCATAATTTTCTTCGATGGACAAGCTCAAGAAACAGCCCAAGCAAGTGCAAAAGAGTGTTCAGGGCGTTATCGTAAGGGCATGATCAAGCAAGACCTTTTTCATCTGCTTCTTCAATGGAAATGCTCAAGAAACAGCCCACAGAAGAGTTTGAGAAGAGGTTGAGTGTTTAACTTCATGGGCATATATCACGACCATTTTCCTTCTTGTCAGTCCATTTTTTTGTTTTTTTTGTTTTTTGGTCTTTAAATATCGCATCCTCTTCTGAAAATGCGGTAACTTTCTTCTTGTATGTCCCGTTTCCATTTTTTTAGGCCTTCTACTTTGTGTCGTTTTCTGAGAATAGCCAAAAGGAGTGGGGCTGAAGGTACCGGTAGTTTTGTTGCGTCTGTGTTCTGCTTCCTTTCTCGTCTGCCACTTCATAAGACTCAAAACCATAGTGATCAGAAGGAGCCATGAGGCGCTTTTGAGGGACACTATCACACACTTCATCATTTTAACTTTCCTCACCATTTTTCTATCGCTTTCTCTTTCTCCTGACCAAGACCCTCAAACAGAATCAAACAGCCTCCACACATTTCCATGCAGCAGTGTCAAGAGTCTGTTTTGAGCGCTATCACCCACCAAGGACTTCTTTTTTATTACTTTTCCTGCTGTCTTTCTCTTTTTTTTTTCCTCCTGCCTCCCTCGCTCTCACATCAGAAATGAGAGGCGTGATGAGGTTGGGAAGTGGTTCTGTAAGGTCGTCCTCTTTGTTTGGGAGACAAGAGGAACTGTAGTTTTGAGGCGATGCTGTTTTTTCATTCTATTTGTTGTTATTCCGGTTGATCAGCGTCGATGTTTGTGAGGGCGAGAGTAGTATTCGGTAAAGGTTTGGTGGCTTACTTCCTTGCCATCTCTCAGCCCGCGAAACAAGAGGGGCTGCAGATTAAAGGCGATGTCCTTTTTTTATATCTTCCTGTGTGTTCGTCTCTTTGGTTCTTCTGCTGTGAACGCCATAGCTGTGTCCGGTGAAGGTTGGGCTGACTAACGCATACCTCTGCGAGAGACAGTTTCCTTTGGAGGGCAGAAAAAGGAGATGAAAGCGAGTTATACATAATTCACTGCTTCTGGCGACGTGACGTGACTCAAGCTCTCTCACTCTCTCCCTCCCTTCCCTCGTCCATGCCGGCCTGACCAACCCTAAGTAGGTCGCCGTACGTGCGGTAAACAACACGCGGCGTGGATTCTTACATTGGTGGCATTGAAGTTGAGTGAGGAAGATAATCAGCGTCCACTCGCCAATCTCAGATTGACCAAAACTTCTCATGCTCCAATATGCACTTGAAAGAAATATGTGTGTGTAACGAAGGCTCCAGCAGGGACACGACGTTTGCAATGAATCTTTCGAGTACAGGAAAGTTTCACAAAACCAAAGATATACTCCGAACCGTGCGTATGGAGTAACAAAAGATTAAGAGTAAAAGTGAACTTATGTGTGTAACGAAAATCCCCTCACGAACACATCTTTTGCAATAGAATCTTTCTAGTACAACAAAAGTTAGCCAAACCAAAGATGTTCGTGCTCCAAAACTTATGTGAAGAGTAACTGAATCTTAAAGTGAAAACATGAAGGTGTGTAACGTGTAGCGAAGACTCCGTCACGGACACAACGTTTGCAATGAATCTGTCGAAAGTACAAGGTCCATATTCTTAAACGCTCCCATTACGACTCTTTTCCAAGGCCACAGAGAAGATTGACCAGGTTTCATGGGTGTTTCTTTCCCGGTCAAGGTGCAAGAGTCATGTAAGACTATCACTAGGAGCACAAAACAGTCATTGAAAATCCTAGCATCTACGAGAGGCTTTTCAATCGGACGAACTGAGGTGACAGTAACTTTAAGAATATGAACCCAAACCTTGAGGTGCACCTTTCCCTGGGCTCTCCGGCTGGTGATTGTGGCCACGCCGAGTACCTGATTAAAAGTGATCAACTGTAACTCTGAAACACGGATCTTAGGTTAAAATACGTATGTATCCTTCTCTCCTTTCCCAGACGTCATGGGTAGCGTTAGTTCTGTCATATATCGGCGATAAGAAAACAATGAAACTGAAAACAAAATGCTTTTGGTGAAAAGTGGAATGGATTAAATTACTGATTACACAAGTGAATAAATGTGTGTATGTATGTATGTATGCATTATCTTGTTAGGCCAGTATTTATCACTAGTCTGGTCATTTCTGTCCTGTCCTTTGATAATCGCCTTTCATACCAAAAACGCTGTAGGTAAAATTGTCAAAACGATAGTAGAAGCATTTAATAAGAGGACAAATCATTCCCATACCTTCTCCATTTCTCTTAGCATATAGATTATCATTCCACTTGGTCATGTGAACCCAAATAACCCCCTCCTGTGTCGACGAAGGTATAACGAAGGTAAAAACGTTATATCGATAGAATTAGAACCTCCTCGTCAGGACAAACCATTACCATACCTTCCTCAATTCCCTTAGCGTATAGACTATCATTCCATTTGTCATGTGAGCCTCCTCTTATGTCGACGAAGGAAAAACGATAGTAAAATTGTTGCATCGGTAGAATTAGAAACCTTCCCATCAGGACTAACCATTACCAGACCCTCCCTAGAACCCCTTAGCGTGCAGGTCATCATTCCATATATGTCATGCGAGCTTCCTACGGTGCTAAAGTGACAAAGAACCTTCTCCTTATCCCTCCTACCCGCTGTACATATTTGCTCACCTGTACATAGTTCCCCTTTCGTAGCTTTAAGAGAGAAAACGTGACGCCCAACTGTGTTTGATGAGATACTGCCCTAAAGTCGTGTCTCACTTGATAATATATATGTGTGAGTGAATGTGAGTGTGTTTGTATTAATTTATGTATTTTATATATATATGAAGATTTATAGTGTGGACGGTCATCATCATCATCACACAGACAGTGTTGTTATGTATGTGTGAATTTTTACGAGTTCTGTACGATGAGATAATAAAAAGAATGAAGTTTATCTAAGCTATTTTTTAACCCTGCCAGGAAAATATGATATGCTACAGTTTATTTTTTCCTCCTGGAGTTAGCAAATGTTAATCCTTATGAACCTCTTAATTAACGAAAACAACATAAACAACAACAAACAAGCAAAAACAAGACGAAAGTTGGTTTTATAAAGGAGGAAAATGACAAAAATAAACAACCAAAATAATAATAGAGAAAATAAGAATATGGAAAATGGGAAGAACAATTAACAACCCAAAACAAGTCTCCCCATCACCCTCTTTACACAACACTAGATATTTTTAGTAAGACACGAAGAAGAGGCACAACAACAACAACAACAACAACAACAACAACGACAACAACAACACAAACACCGGTATCTCCCCCATCATTCCTTTTGCGCAATGATTTATAATATTTTTAGCATCACGCACGTAGCCTCCGATACCTGACAAGAATGAATAGTACACCTGGTGGTGAGGGGGAGGGGGGGGGTCAAAGAGCACAGGTGAGAATGACGTCATCGTGCAAACAGGTAAGGGCGGGTCAGCCAAGGACACGATGCACGCGGAAGAGGAGGAGGAGCAGGAGGTAGAGGAGGAGGAGTAGATGATGGTGATGGAAGTCATGATGGCTGGGGAGAATGCAAGGTCGGTGGGTCTCTCTCTCTCTCTCTCTCTCTCTCTCTCTCTCTCTCTCTCTCTCTCTGGAAACAATCTATTGCTAAGCAGATGTAATAATAGAAATAATAACCTCTCTCTCTCTCTCTCTCTCTCTCTCTCTCTCTCTCTCTCTCTCTCTCTCTCTCTCTCTCTCTCATGCTAGTCACCTAACCTCCACACCCTTCCTTCCTCCCTCCCTCCCTCCTTACATCCTCTCTCCGTCCCTTAGCCTGTCTTCACTCATCCCTCCCTCCATCCATCCGTCACTTTCTTCACTTTCCTTCTCTCCCTCTCTACCCTCTTCCTCTCCATCCCTCCCTCCTCTCTCCCTTCTTCACTTCTATTTATCTTCGCTCTTCCCTTCCTCCCAAGATCTAAGTAGCTCCCTCAACCCATCCATCTCTCACTTTCTTCGTCTTTCTCTCCCTCCTTCCCTTCCCCCATCCCTCACTTTCTTCACCCTGCCTTCTCTCCCTCTCTCCCTAAATACGGCACATCAGGACAATCATTTGGGCGTCCTCTCTGGGCGACAGCGCGACGCCTCGGCAGGGAGCGCGGCAGGAAGTGTGGGCGGGGCTTAGTCTGTGACGTCACTTCCCAGCACTGACGTCATGGCCTCCTTGGGGTTACTCCCGGTGACTTCCCTCAGCTCTCGCAGTTTGCTACTATCCCCAATATTTCCCATTTTTAAAGATGTTTGATAAGTCGTTGTAACCATTTTAGCTCTGTCCATTTTTTGACAACACTGGGTCATTACATTACTTCCTTCAACGTCACTTCGCTACTCTTGAATGCAACGGATTTGTATTTGTTATTGTTGTACAATATAAGAAACAGACCCATGTTCAATAGGTGTCTTTTGGGATAGACTTAACCTTTATCATAACTTCTATATTCCTGAATCTAACTTATTATTTTGTGGTTACAAAACATGTATCAAACGATATTTCCGTCACGGCTTATTCCGTACCTCTTAATAAATATAACTTCTCTAATCATGAATGTAACTGATTTAATCGTTTTATTATTGCAAAAGTATACAATATGGGAGGAAATAGGATGTGTTTGCCATCCTAGTGATTTCAATGGTCGAAAAAAAAAAATCGTCGCTATAACGTTATATGTGACGTTGAGTTGTTGCGAGTTACCGTTTATATATATTTCTTAAGAATTCTCTTCTGTAACAGATGACAAAAAACGTCTATTCACCCAGTCGGTTAGTCTGTGGAGTCAGAAAATTAGCAACTTTTGACTGAAGTTTTTCATGTTATTATATCTTTTATTTTCATGGGAGATTCAGAGTGAACTCTCCCGTTAATCTGGCAACTCTAGCAATCCCCCCCAACACTCCTCTCCCCCCCCACCCCCCCCCCACCCCCTTCCCGCTCTCCGAAGGCAGCGAAACAAGAACAATGCCTGGAAACTGTCTAGTGTGTACGTTCGTGCGTACTGCCGCGTCCACTCTTCGGGGAATCTGTGGTTGCGTCTTAATTTGTTCGTCATTCCAAGATTTACATGACTGACTCACTTTTGAATTTTAAACATCGGTCATGAGCAGGACATCCTCTAAAACGTTCCCCATGCATGACCTTTACTGTTTGGAGCTTTCAGTCACATAAGCGGATGAAGCACGAGGGGAAGTAAATGTTACTAAGAGAGATGAGGGATGGTCACGAGCAGGAATTCTTTTAACTATAATCATTATCATTATTATTATTATTACTATTATGAGAAGTAGTAGTAGTAGTAGTAGTAGTAGCAGCAGTAACAGCAGCAGCAGCAGCAGCAGCAATAACAGCAGCAGCAGCAGCAATAACAGCAGCAGCAGCAGAAGCAGCAGCAGTAGTAGTAGTAGAAGTAGAAGTAGTAGTAGTAGTAGTAGTAGTAGTAGCTGCATCAGCAGCAGCAACAGTAGTGATTAACACAGTTCGACAGGTAAAGCGGGAAGAGTTCAAATAAAATAAGAAAAAGGGAATACGATACAAGGTCGATGAGTTATAATAAAGGCTTGTTCAATTGATGGGATTAAGCATTACAAAAAGAAGTAAATGAGTTTGAATTGGCAAGGATGTGTGTGCAACAATTTATTAGGTAGATACTTGAGGAAGACACTTGGATGAACAAAATAAGTTAGTATAAGTTAAGGAATGTAAGTATGCAGTCTCTACTATTTTTCCATTAGTCTATATATATATATATATATATATATATATATATATATATATATATATATATATATATATATATATATATATATATATATATATATATGTATTTTTTCTCCCTGTAGAGTCTAGGGGAACAAAATAATTTAGTATGAGTCAAGGAATATAAGGAAGCACTCTCTACTTTTTTTCTATTCGTCTTTTGATACATATTCTAAGTATATAATTACAGTATTTTTTTCTCCATTTTATTCAAGTCTACATCTCCCAATTTTGTTCTGAATTTTTACATACAACTGCACCTCCTCCTCCTCCTCCTCTGGTTACTCCCTCGTGCGTGACCTGTCCTCTCCTACTTGTCTTCCTCCTCTCAACATTATCAGCATCTCCGTCCTCCTATGTCAGCCAGTTTCTCCTCCCTTTTCTTTTCCTTTCTCCCTTTCGTGACCAGCTCCCTCTCTCTCTCTCTCTCTCTCTCTCTCTCTCTCATGTCACTCCCCCTATCTAGCTATTTTACGACGTATAAAAAGTGCAGCTTCGTATTAATTTAACTCCTTTTTGACTCATGAAAGGAGAGAGAGAGAGAGAGAGAGAGAGAGAGAGAGAGAGAGAGAGAGAGAGAGAGATATGAAACGAGGTGGAGGAGGGGGGTTGAAATAAGAAAGAAAATGCAAGTAATATTTTAAAAACTACATTAAGCCTATTTCCTCAGCAGAGAGAGAGAGAGAGAGAGAGAGAGAGAGAGAGAGGGGGGAGGAGGAAATATTCAATGCGGAAGAAAATGAGTCTGGTAGAGAAAAATATATGAAAATACTGAAAAAATAACAACAACCTTGATAGACTCTGGCAATGAATGAAGTGTTGCGCCATTGTTCAGTTTTACTACCTCTCTCTCTCTCTCTCTCTCTCTCTCTCTCTCTCTCTCTCTCTCTCTCTCTTATTTACTTGTTTATTGTTTTATGTAGATTTATAGTGTTAATAGTAGTAGAAGTAGTAGAAGTAGTAGTAGTAGTAGTAGTAGTAGTAGTAGTAGTAGTACAGGTAGTAGTAGTAGTAGTAGTAGTAGTAGTAGTAGTAGTAGTAGTAGTAGTAGTAGTAGTAGTAGTAGTAGTAGCAATAGTAAAGCAATCCTGAGTAGGAGATAAAGCTGAAAGAAAAGAAATATGAGTATCATGGTGGTGTATTTAAAAAAAAAAAATATTTGACAAAAACACGGGAAGGCTTTACGCTAGAAGTATGACAGGAAATGGAGAAACAGTCGCTGGGGGGGGGGGGGGGGAATACTTGTGGTTGAGAGAGAGAGAGAGAGAGAGAGAGAGAGAGAGAGAGAGAGAGAGAGAGAGAGTGTCAAGGTGAGTCTTAGTTCCACATCCTCAAAACAACAACACACACACACACACACACACACACACACACACACACACACACACACTTAAGATCTTTCTGTTAAATATAAAAAAAAAGAAACACTTCAATAATAGTTTTCCTTTGAGGGGCAAGCACGATGCTCTAACTTACTTTCAAGTGTAAAAAAAATATAACTTGCTGCCTTGATTCTCTCTCTCTCTCTCTCTCTCTCTCTCTCTCTCTCTCTCTCTCTCTCTCTCTCTCTCTCTCGCGTACATCGAATTTCCATAACCAATCAGTAATTTTTATCAACGTGTTTACTCTATTTAGGCTACGCTATATAGTGCAAACTAGTAACACTTTTACAGTGCACTTAGGCCCGCTTTCACAGTCGTTTTGTTTGTTTTGATCGTTACTAATGGCTGTTATCGCCGCTATAGTATTTCCATGTAAAACTGGCCGATGGGGTAGTGGCGGCTGCGGGGTTAGCCTAGCCCCGCACCTTACCACACACTCTCAAGTCTCAACACCTCTCGCTTCCTCTGCAGCCACCACTATCCCATAGACCAGTTTCACGTGGAAAACTATAGCGTCGACCGCCGCCATTGGTAACGATCAAAAACAATGTGACTGTGAAAGCGGCCCTTAATCTAGCAACGCAAATGGACTTCCTAGCTTCTACACTCAACACAAAAGCTCAGAACGTATACGAATTAATGCCATGAACCCTCCCACGATGTTCTTTCCTACTTTTAATGCAGTCCAGAAACGTATGGCAGAAGACAAGTTTTATCATACAGACTCCCACTTAATGTCAGTGCTTCCTATTTTACTACTAAGCAACAAACGTATGACAAAAGAAAATACTGATTGTCCATTTTTCCTAATAAAGCAAACGTACAGCAAAGGTGATTATCGTGGAAATCATCCCAATCAGTGTTACTTTTTCCCAAGAGTGTGGAGTCGGATATAAAAAATTTCGACTCCGACTTCGACTCAGGGAAATTTTATAGGTTGCGACTCCGACCTCCTCTTCACGAACAAAGCAACAAGCGTGCCAGTCACAAATAAAAAAGATATATATACCTCAAACGCAAATCTCTAACTATGCCAAGGCGACGTGGATGATACTATTAACAATGATGCAATTTGACATAGATACTAATTTTGGGAAACATATATACGGTACCGGTATATAGTTTACGCAATATGACTATGGTAAACTATTTAAAGGTAAGGATATGAATACGGTAAAAAAAAAAAAAAAAAAAAAAAATAAATAGTATGTACAATATTGAAAAAAAAAATAAAAAACAATATATATACAACACACAACACAAACAGAAAATATGATACGACGATAAAGATGAAATAAGATATCGTGAAAAAAAAATCAAGAAACAATAGCTTATGGAGCAGAACGAAGCAGAAATGAGTAAAGCAAAATTTACCCTAAAACACGTGCGCCCTGGCCGAGTAACGTAAATGCCAGGTGGGGCAAATATATTGTTTTTATAACTAGTAACAAAAACTAATGCCTTTAGGCAACTCACTCTGATTATAAAGAACTTGAGGTACTACACATATGACTAAGCCTGAGGAGATGAACGTTGAGCCACACACACCCAGGTCGTGGGAGCTTCAACTGTGGGAGCGACAACCTCCTGGTGCCACTTACGTTAAAGGTAAAGGTGGGTGCCTAGGCAGTAGCTGCGCGTGGCTGCGGTGCTCATCTCCTCCCTCTGGCCCCTTCCAGGAGGCAGGGAAGGACGTTTCAGCAAAAAACAAAAAAAATGTTAATATCTATTTACTCCATGTAAATGAACAATAAATTTGATAATTTTTTTTTTGTAAAAATAAAAAAAAAAAAAATAAAGAGGGTTTTTTTTTTTTTTTTAATTACAAATGAAAACAACAACAAAGATTGTTATTGTACAGTTCTTACCTCCTGTGCAGTCCACAGTCCAGTCAGGATAGATAGCAAGGCTCGCAGGGGGGGGAGGTGGTGTGGCGAGGGCGTGGCGCTGGATGTGCTAACTGCTTCCTGCTTCATGTACGTATCTGAGCCTGAGCATTCCGCCTCTCCTCTTCCATTTTCCTTTTATATTCCACCCATTATTTATTGTACGTAAACGTACGTCGGGAAATAAAAATCCAACCCCCAACCACCACATCACGAGCAAGCGAGGGAACAAAACGACAAAGCAGAGCGATCCTCCACACGACCAAACAGGAAATAGGAGGTTATATTATGGACGCCATCATAATTATCGGCGTCAAAGACCAAGCAGTGACTACGTGAAAACAGGTGTAAGGTTTTGATACCCCACATAAGCTAAGTGTTCTTGGGTTAAATTATGCTAGATACTTTACATTATAGGTATACAATATGGGAATTATACAAAACCAATACCTTAATATTACATTACCTTTTTATATTGAGTATTAATATTTATTTATTTTATATCATTATTATTTATTATTATTATATTTATTATTCAAATCAAATCACTAACTCAATACATTCAGCTGTGGGACATTAACCTAAGCTACATTATTGTTAGTTATTGTTATTATTATCATCACAAGCATCATTATCATTATTTATTTATATTCGCATCAGTCAGTCAGCTTCAATATGCAACCTACTTTTCTTGTGTTTATGTCAAGGCTATAAAAAGTATGTCCTTCCCATGAGCCAAGTTTCAACAATATGTACGACACACGTTCCCTTGACCTTGTTCTTGAGCCACTCTATTGCAATGAGAGACTTAAATAGGTGCTCCCATATAGAGGACAGCAAACGATTAAACTCCAGACATAGGAACCGTTTTTTTCTTTTGTACAGTGATCCCTCAAGATAGCAGTTTTAGGAGCCCCCCGATTTAGGAAACATTTGGCTTGTGGATTATATATCTTTGCCCTTGACGGGAATATAAATGGTAAGCCCCTTTATCGTGTTTCCTTGCAGCTGTGGCCACTAACGAAAGAAACCTGACCAAAATGATGTGCACCACCCCATCTAGATAGTAACCTAGCCTTCCCTTCTCATAAAGCAACCGTCCCCTCTCAAATTATATCATAACCCCCTTAAATCCTACGGCAAGGGAAGCGGTTCAGTCAAAAAGCAAAAACAACAAAAAAGACCGCTAAACGCTGCTCCGAATAAGAAAAAAAGAACGAATTGTTACATAATCCCTTTAAATTGCAACAACACCCCCTTCAAATGGTAGACTAGGCCTATATAGGCTAGCCCCTTTAACTCGTCCTCTGCCGAAAAAAAATCAAAATAATGTATACAACCGCACATAAATATTAGCCGTCTACTCTCCCTGTAAATAGTAACCTAACCCCCTCAAATTATAACATTCAAATTGTAACTTAGCCTCCTTGCAAGTGGTAGCCTAACCCACTTAATTTTTCATCAACCAAAATAAACCTAACAAAAAATAATGTATAAAACCCAATCTATAAATACTAACCAATAACCTCCTCCCCCCTATAAATAGTAAGCTAGCCCCAAATTCAAACATACCCCTCTTCAAATGGTAGTCTGGCCCCCTTCCAATGGTAGCCTAATCCCTTACAAACGTTAGCCTAGCCCTTTCCAATGGTAGCCAAGCCCCCTTCAGATGGTATAGCGGCTATAGCCCCTTTCCAATGGTAGCCGAGCCTCCTTTAAATGGTAGCCTAGCCCCCTTTCCTATGGTACCCTAGCTTCTTTCAAACGGTAGTCGAGCCCTTTTTATGGTAGCCTAGCCCCTCCAAATGGTAACCTAACACCATTCTTTTTTTCCGCTCCCCTTCCCCTGCCTTCTCTCACCTTACAAAACAAACACATAAAGGAACAGTAAAACGGTGGATCACAACCTCTATCACCCTTATCATAAGCAATAAAGGCAATTCTTGGTCATCACAAATCTATGCCCGCGTTTCAAGGTTGAGCAATGTGTGTGTGGTATATATATGCCCTTTCCAATGGTTATCAAAGATGTTTGAAGGTTAACAGACATATGAAAATTAATGAAAAGTCTGTAAGGTAAGAAGCAAGATATGGGCACTTTGATAAACACAAAATTAAGTAGACGTTTATAGGAGTTGACTGAGTACAGAATTGACGTTAAAACCACAAAACTATATTAAGAAACATGAATAGTAGTAGACATATACGAAAACTAAAGAGAAATCTGTAAGGTTGATAAATCGATATGTACTTAATAAGCCCTATCTTAACCTGGCGTTTATTGGAGCTGACTGACTCATGGGAAAATTTACGTTAAAAACCAAAACAGAAGAAAAAAATATGATGGTTAGTACTAAGTAGACATATGAAAACCAAAGAAAAATCTGTAAGGTAGATAAATCGATATCGACAAGTTATTAAAACCTATCTTAATCAAACGTTTACCGGAGCTGACTGATGGGAGAATTAACATTAAAATCACAACAAAATAAAAAGAAAGCACCGTGTCTTGATAAATAAACTCCCCCTAAAGAAGGCAACACTCACCAGCAGAAGCAGCAGATGAGGGTTGCCAGCTGCCACGGTGACCAGCAGCTTGTCGACGTCAGCGATAGTGTAAAGTGGCACTCTTGAGGTAATAATGACACTTTATGAAGCCTCCGGTGACACTTAAACGTGGTAAACACACAAGAGGGGCCTGTGCTTGACATCTTGAGTGAGAGAAGAGGAAAGGGAGGGAAGGTGGAGGTGGAAAACTAACACTCGGGGAGGAGGGGGTGGGGGAGAGTATATGACAAACAGGCAATGATTGGGAAAGATATGCTGGAGGGATAAGTGAGGGGTCAGGGAGGGAAGATTAGGTGTGGGAAGGAGAGAAAGGGACTGGGAGGAAGGATACTGGACAGACAGGAAGAAAGAGGAGGAAGAGGAAGAAGAAAAAGGATGAGGCAATGATTGGGGAAGAAGATATGCTGGAGGGATAAGTAAGTGAGGGGTCAGGGAGGGAGGAAGAGGTGTGGGAAAGAGAGAAAAGGACTGGGAGGAAGGACACTTGACAGACAGGAAGAAAGTGGAGGAAGAGGAAGAAGAAAAAGGATGAGGCAATGATTGGGGAAGAAGATATGCTGAAGGGATAAGTGAGGGAGGGATCAGGGAGGGAAGATTAGGTGTGGGAAGGAGAGAAAGGGACTGGGAGGAAGGATACTGGACAGGCAGGAAGAAAGAGGAGGAAGAGAAGAAAAATGATGAGGCAATGATTATGGAAGGGAAGATATGCTGGAGGGGTATGTAAGGGGTCAGGGAGGGAGGAAGAGGTGAGGGAAGGAGAGAAAAGGACAGTCTGAGGAGGAGGAAGGACACTGAACACCCAGGAAGAGGAAGAAGAGTGAGTGATCAATGAATAGGAATTGGAAGGAATGCTGGCAAAAAAAAAGTGGAAGGTGAAGAGAAAGAGAATGAAAGGAGGAAAGATTCAGAAGACAGGGACCAAGAAAGGAAAGGAAATGATGAGTAAAGATAAATGAATGAGGTAAAGAAGAGCCGAAGGAGGAAAGAGGAAAATCTAGGAGGAAAAGACAAAACAAGCAAGGAAGGAGAGAAGGAAGACACATAAAAGGAATAAAGAAGAGGAATAGGAGGAAGAAATGGGGAAAGATACATCAGAAAAGCAGTGGGAGAAGGGACAGAGGAATGTTTGGGAGGAATAAGACAAAGCAAGCAAGGAAGGAGAGAAGGAAGACACATAAAAGGAATAAAGAAGAGGAATAGGAGGAAGAAATGGTGAGAGATACATAAGGAGAGCAGTGGGAGAAGGGGAAGAAGAATGTTTAGGAGGAGGAATAAGACGAAACAAGCAAGAAAGGGGGAAGAGAAGGAAGACACAGATGCAATGAAGAAGAGAAATAGGAGGAAGAAGAAATGGTGAGAGATACATAAGAAGAGCAGTGGGAGAAGGGAAAGAGGAATGTTTAGGAGGAATAAGACGAAACAAGCAAGAAAGGGGGAAGAGAAGGAAGACACAGAAGCAACGAAGAAGAGAAATAGGAGGAAGAAGAAATGGTGAGAGATACATAAGAAGAGCAGTGGGAGAAGGGAAAGAGGAATGTTTAGGAGGAGGAATAAGACGAAACAAGAAAGGGGGAAGAGAAGGAAAACACAAATGGAATGAAGGAAGAGGAGGAAAGAAAGTTGAAAGGCACATAAGAAGAACCGTGAAGAAAAGAGGAATGTCCAGAAGAAGGAATAAGACAACGCAAGCACTAAAACACCATGTTATCACGGAAAACAAGGCACGACTGACGCGTGACCCACACCCCATCGACACAGGAACAACACTGCCCTTGAACCTTCCCTTCCCGCGGAAATTCAAAAACTCATTAGCGAATATCTCTTTTTCTCTTCACCTACTCATTATGCTAAGTTATTAATTGATGACAGGATGTATGGATATTTTTTTGCAGCTTTTACGTATAGTTTGGCGCATAGATAACTCTGGAATTAGTGAAAATTTATGTAAACTTAATTTTGCTCTGCCAACCTATCCCGAACCTATGCATTGTTATTGACTTCGACGAAGGGTAATAAATGTTTCCTTTCATATATCGCCGTAGTTTTTAGTCTTATGGCCGTCATAATGTAATATTATGATTATGATTAATGTAGTAATGTTTTCTTTAAGTGTTTGGTGAGTTAAATAACCCCGGTCGTGATTGTTAATTGTAATCATAGTTATTACAAATGTTCGGACGCGTTCTTATCAGTTAATCAAGTGGGAAGGCGTGCAGTCTTGAAAACAAAGTAAATAATGTAAATAATATATATTATAATGAAACGACTACAATGGGAATAATATTAGAGAGATTAATAAAGCCCAATCCAGCTTCCAAGGTATATAAAATTCCTTACAGAGATGCTGATTATAACTATTTATGTGCAAGAGCCTAAAAATATTCAATCAGTATGGTAGAACAAAGTAATAACATAAATAAATAGAAAACCAATAGCCTACTAACTTTCAATTACGAGAGAGAGAGAGAGAGAGAGAGAGAGAGAGAAACACACACACACACACACACACACACACACACACACACAGACAAACAGACGGACAGAAAGGGATGAGATATTGTTACAAAGGAAAAAAACATGACTCATAATAATAACTGAAGCTAAATTAGGCCCATTCCATGTATGTGAGTGTGTGTGTGTGTGTGTGTGTTTAAGAGAGAGAGAGAGAGAGAGAGAGAGAGAGAGAGAGAGAGAGAGAGAGAGAGAGAGAGAGAGAACGTAACATGATTTCCTAGAGTGACTAATAGGTTGCAAATTTGACTTGGGCATTTCCGTTCTGACAGGTAAGGTAACCAGAACACCTTGCCACCTGGAGACTCACACCTGTCAGCCCGCGGGAAAACCTATTACTTTTTATAGCAAAGGAAAGCAGCTGAAGGGCAAAAAATCAAAACAGCTGATTAAGGAGGGAAAGAAGAATGTTTAGAAGAAGAAATAAGACACAATAGGCAAGAAAGGGGGAAGAGAAGGAAGATACAGAAGAGGAATGAAGGAAAAGGAGGAAGAAATGAATGAAAGGTATACATAAGAAGAGTTGTGGAAGAAGAGAGAAAGAAGAAAGGCTAGTAAGGAGGAATAAGACAAAAAAGGAAAGGAGAAGAAGGGGAGAAGCACAAAAGAAAATACAAAATGAGGCCAGAAGAGAGAGAGAGAGAGAGAGAGAGAGAGAGAGAGAGTCAACTTCCGGTGGAGAAATATAGAAAATGGAGTTGTTTATATTCTCCTTTTGTCTTTTACTGATGAATTATGCATAGCAGACTTTTGTGACTGGACATAGATTACTAAGAACTAATAAAAGGAGTTTGGTCTGGTCAGGCTAGTTCGTAAATATGTATAATTTTGATTCATACTTTCATTCTTTTATATGCACTGTTTCTTACACTTATTTCCTTCTTTTTCACCTTCTTACCAAACTAGATTGTGCAGTTAAAGTGGAATAGGTTTTGGAGCAATCAGTTAATCAGTCTGTCAGTTAAATAGTCAGCCAGTCAGTCTTTTAGTCAGTCAGTCAGTTGGTCAGTGTCAGTCAATTAATTAGTCAGTTAGTCAATTAGTCAATCAGCTAACACTCTTATTTTTTTTTAATCATAGTTTATTTAATGTCCCTCACTTTCTTATCCTCATTCTTTTACCTTTTACATCTTTTTAACTAAACAAGAAAGTCTATGTAGATTGATTAGGCTAATAATTCCCATATATTCTTATCTCCTTATTTATTCTTCTCTTCCTTTTTTCTCTACCTTCTTCTCCTTTTCACTCTCTTCTTTCCCTCCTCCACATGAAACTAGAATGAACAATTAGGTGAACTAAATCATAATCACCTCTATATAATCCTTTCTTATTTTTTCTATTTTCCTCTTCCTCTTTCTTCTCCTTCTCTTTTCATGTACTTCTCTTTTTTCCCCTCTTTCTAAAGAAACTAGAATATATGTATGCAGATGGATTAGGCTATCAATACCCTCACATTCCTACATCTCCATATATATTTTCTTTCTCATTTTTATCCTTTTTTTTCGTTCTCTTCTTTTCCTCGTTCACTCTCCTCCAACCTAACAAAGGCCTCTTTCAAACTCATTACGTTCTTATGTTCCTATGTCATTATATTAATCCATGAGTCAGTTTGCACCATTTCTTCCTACTTCGCTTCCTCCTCCTCCTCCTCGTCCTACTCTTTCTCTCTTTTCATCTTCTTCCTTGTCCTTCTCTTCCTCCTCTTCCTCTTCCTTATCCTTCCATGCAAGCAATCTCCTCCTCCTGTTCCTCTTTCTCGACCTTCTCTTTCTCTTCTTCTCTTCCTTCGTGTCCTCTGCATCCTCTTCCTCTTCTTTATCCTTCCAAGCAAGCAAGAATTCACTCAACGGTTTCCCACACATGACACAAAAGGATACACACAGTTGTCATGTGATGCTGTACGTCACTATTCTTCTCTTTCTTTTGTATTTGAACTTGAGCTTGCACCGTACCCGCATCTTCCACACCACTGCAGAAACCGTTGCCACACACACACACACACACACACACACACACAGCCTTGTCTCATCCCTTCCATGACCCAGGCATGCACATTTGACAAAGCTTTCGTACAATTTCCTGGGTATTTCCTAGGGTATTTTTATGACCCTGGTGGTAGTTTGACCCTCTTTCTTCACCATGAACCTTAAAAAAGACTCATTGGAACCTGGTTGATCTCCTTCTCGGCATTTGGAAATAGTTGATGTAAGAGGTGGTTGCGTCTGTGAGTACCGTCCCAGGATGAAGACCGTCCCATACAAAAGCTTAAGGGTAGATGTAAACAACCTTTCAGTCCCTGGTTTAAGACTGTCCATTGAAATCTTTGGATAGAAAAGGGACTAGATCCATACCTTTCACCTTCTCTCCTCCTCTTCCTCTTCCTCCTCTTCTTCTTCCTCCTCTTCTTCTTCCTCCTCCTGCTCTTCTTTCTGCTCCTGTGTTTTTTTCCTTCTTTCATTTTCATCTTGTCTTGTTTACATTGTTCTTTTTTTTCTTTTTTCTTCCTTGTTTTCACCAGTCTTTCATTTCCTCCTCCTCCTCCTCCTCTTCTCCTTCTTTATTCTCATCATCCTTCTCCTTCTCCTTTTGTTTCTTCTCTTTTATCATCTCTATCCTATGTCATATTTTCATCATTCTTTTCCCTTGTTTTCATCCCTTTTTTTTCTCTTTCTCTTCTTTTTCTTCACTTAATCTACTTTTCTTGCTTATTCCAATAGTACTTCTTCAGGATCTTCTCTAGCTCTCCCTTCATCTCCTCCTCCTCCTCTTCCTCCTCCTGTTCCTCCTCCTCCTCCCATTCATGTCTCGTTGATGCTAATTTGATGTTGAATTCAAGTTTCAAGAGGATTGGATTCTCTCTCTCTCTCGGTCTCAAGTTTTCATTCTTTAGTTTTCTCTCTCTCTCTCTCTCTCTCTCTCTCTCTCTCTCTCTCTCTCTCTCGTCTTGGTAAGTGGGAGAATGGAAGACTTGAGAGAGAGAGAGAGAGAGAGAGAGAGAGAGAGAGAGAGAGAGAGAGAGAGAGTCACCCTAAAGAGCTATTTCTCACCTGCTATAACAAAACATTTCCTGTGGGTGTCTTGCAACATAACGTATTTTCTTCATCTACAAGGTCTTATATTCCTCCTCCTCCTTCTCCTCCTCCTCCTCCTCCTCCTCCTCCTTCTACTACCTCCCCTACTCCTACTACCCTAACTACTTCTACTACTAATACTAATACCAATACAAATACTACTACTACTACTACTAATAATAATAATAATAATAATAATAATAATAATAATAATAATAATAATAATGTCCCTACTACGCCTCCTCCATCTTTTTCCTCTTTATCTTCCTCTTCCCCCTCCTCCTCCTCCTCCTCCAGCTACTTAAGGACTAAATGAATGTTTTAACGCCTTGTTTGTTTTAGTTGAACCTTCTCACCTCCTTTGTTGCTTAAGATTTATGATCACTTGCTCTCTCTCTCTCTCTCTCTCTCTCTCTCTCTCTCTCTCTCTCTCTCTCTCTCTCTCTCTCTCTCTCTCATTTATTAATACATGAGCATGCAAAGAGGCCGCACACGTCTTTCCTTTTTTTCTTTCTGTCTAACTTTTCCTTTTTTCTTTCTTTCTTTCTTCCAGTTTCTTACTCTTTCTTTCTTTTCTTTTTTCCCTTTCTCTCTTTCTTTCATTCTTTCTTTCTTTCATTCTTTCTTTTCTTTCTTTTTCCCTTTCTTTCTTTCATTAATTCTTTCATTCTTTCTTTCTTTCTTTCTTTCTTTGTCTTCTTTGCTTTGGTTTTGTCTCTGTCTGTCTGTGTGTCTGTCTGTATGTATGTATGTAGGTTGAATTATGTATTGTTTTTTATTTTTATTTTTGGTCAATAATGTATGTATGTATGTATGTATGTATTTATGTACATATGTATGTATGTATGTATGTTTGTATGTATGTATGTATGAATGTGTGTATGTATGTATGTATGAACAGATGGATGGATGACTGGATGAGGCCTGGAGCGCACATGACATAACAACACACACACACACACACACACATACACACACACACACACAGCGTTGCTCCTGGTGGGATAATCTGTTTTTATCATGATCATTTACCCTCGTCAGCTCCTCCTCCTCCTCCTACTCCTCCTGTCTATTGCCTCACACCCTCCCTCCCTATGGCGCCGGGCGTGAGAACCTCCTCCTTCACTCACAACCTCTCACCCTTACTCACCCTTACTCACTCTTACTCATATTTAACATTCCTTCATCTTTCACTCTTCTTCATTCACTCTTTTTAAACTTTGACACTTTTACTTTCTCTCCCACTCTTTCACTTTTGCTTACTCTTACTTTACTCATCTTCCTTACTCACCCTCTTACTCATACTTAACATTCCTTCATCTTTCACTCTTCTTCATTCACTCTTTTTAACTCTTTTTGACACTATTATTCTCTCTCCCTCTCTCTCTTTCACTTTTGTTTACTCTAACTTTACTCATCTTCCTTACTCACCCTCTTACTCATACTTAACATTCCTTCATCTTTCATCACTTTTTACTTTCTCTAACTTTTTTTATCTCTTTACTCACCCCACTTTATTACTACATTTCTTCATCTTTCTCTCTTTCTCTTCATCATTTTTTCTCTTTGACACTTTTTTTTTTTCTTTTCTTCCTTTCTCTCTCTTTTTCTTTGCTCTAACTCTTTTTTTTCTTTCTTCACTTTACTCACCCTCCTTCATCTTTCACTCTTCTTTATTCACTCTTTTTAACTCTTTTTGACACTTACTCTCTCCCTCTCTCTTTCACCTTTGCTAACTCTAACTTTACTCATCTTCCTTATTCACCCTCTTACTCTTCTTAGCGTTTATTCACCCTTCACTCTCTTTCACTCACATTTCCTACTCTTTTTGACACTCTCTCTCCCACTCTCTTTCAATTTTGCTAACTCTAACTTTACTCATCTTCCTTACTCACCCTCTTACTCTTCTTAGCGTTTATTCACCCTTCACTCTCTTTCACTCACCTTTCCTAACTCTTTTTGGCCCTTTTACTCTCTCTCTCTCTCTCTCTCTCTCTCTCTCTCTCTCTCTCTCTCTCTCTCTCTCTCTCTCTCTCACTTTTGCTTACTCTTCATCTCACCCTTTCTCATTCTTCACCCTTCTGTCACCCTCTCCTTCTCACTCTTTCTCACCCTTTCTCATTCTTCTTTTCACCTTTTCTTATTCATCACCCTTACTCACCCTCCCTTTGTCTCAATGTTCACTCAACGCTTCCTTCACTATTTTTCCTTCCTCTCTTTTTCTTTATTCTCTTCTTCTTACTCATCCTGACCTTACATATCGTTATCTTTGTCTTTCTTTTCCTCTTTGTCTCATTTCATCATCATTTTTCTTCTTTATATTATTTTTCCTAATTCTCATCCCGTTTTGTAGTTCTTTCTTTTCCTTTTTTTTCTATTATATTATTTTTGCAGTTATTTTTTTCCTTCTTCTTTTTTACTTTGTTCTTTGTCATATTAGCATTTTTATTGTTATTCTCTCTCTCTCTCTCTCTCTCTCTCTCTCTCTCTCTCTCTCTCTCTCTCTCTCTCTCTCTCTCTCTCTTCCATCTTCATTAGCTTACGTACATTTTTTTTCCTAACACACACACACACACACACACACAACACACATCACGAACAAACTTGATAATATTCAGTGTCTCGTTCTTTTCCTTTCTCTCTCTCTCTCTCTCTCTCTCTCTCTCTCTCTCTCTCTCTCTCTCTCTCTCTCACCAGCTGCTATAAAACGCAAAATCATTATAGACTAGACTTAAAACTCGGGACATTCATTTGCTTGGCTTACCTGTAATTAACTTGCCGTCATACCTGAGTTACCTGGTCCTCGTGAACGGCCGGGCAGGTAATTGTATGTTTGTCACTTTCGTTAATTTCGTTGGACGCAATAAAAGAGAAAATACGTAGGAATAGATAAGTGATAAAAGAGAGGGAACGAGAGAGAAAAGTGGATAATTCAGTGACCTTTTCATTTTTTTATTTTTCTTATTTTTTGACCTTTCTCTTTTCAGTGTAAACATGAACATAGATTACTCAACGTTTTATAGGCAAAGCAAAAATTAATTAAGAGAGTTGTAGGCCTAAATAATCGACAAGAGAGAGAGAGAGAGAGAGAGAGAGAGAGAGAGAGAGAGAAGAGTGGAAAATTCGAAGACCTTTTCCATTTTTATAGTAAACATGAACATTCCCCTCCCCTCTCCCCCCTCCTTCCCCTCTCAACCCCTTTCCCCTCATACCCCTCAGCCCTTCTTCCTCCCTCCCCCACTCTCCATCCTTACCCCCTCTCCCCCCTCCCTTACTTCAACCCGACCCAATATTCACTTTCTTGAGATGGGGAAGAAGAGGAAAATGAAAAGAAGTGAAGAAGTAAAGAAAGAAGTAAAGAAAAATTAAAGAAAAGACAAAGGAGGAGAAAAGGGATGACTCAACATTGCACAGACGAAGACAAAAAGTAGGGAAAAAGAAGATATGTAGAAAAGTAAAAAAAAGAAAAGAAGAAAATAAAATAAATAGTAGTAGGAAAAAACGTAGCAGAGGCGAAGCAAAAATAGCCCTGAGTGTTCGTTGGCTTAAAGGATGTTGTTGTTTTTGTTGTTGTTTTTGTCGTTGTTGTTGTTGTTGTTGTTGTTGTTGTTGTTGTTGTTGTTGTTTTAGTGTCGACGAGCCGAGATACAAATTCGACGAACTGAACAAGAGAGAGAGAGAGAGAGAGAGAGAGAGGTCACGTGTATTGCTGACGCAGTTGCTTATCACGTGAGTTTGGTGCTTCTGTTTAGTAGTAGTAGTAGTAGTAGTAGTAGTAGTAGTAGTAGTAGTAATGATGATAGTTATAAAGAAGAGGAGAGGAAACCTTACTTTTGGTCTTACGGTTCTCTTCCCTTTCCATAGTCCAATAGGTAATTAGTTAAATGGGTTAGATAATTAATTGATTATAGGGTTATTTATTTATATATTTATTATGTTATTTTATTTTATTTATTTTATTTTGTTTTGTTTTTGTTTTGTCTTTTTTTGTTTTGTTTACTTTATTTTTTCTTTTCTTTCCTTTTGATGTTTTCTTTTCATTTCTTTCTTTTCGTGTTGTTGGGTCTGGATGAGCCGAGGTTGTATTTTTATTTTTTTTCTCGATGTTGTAATTTTTCTTTCTATATCCTTTCTTGATGGTCTGGATGAGCCTCCGTCCCCCCAGAAGAGACACACCCGTCATCCACCCTACAGCCCTAGGGGACGAAAGGTGGATGATTATTTAAAATATTCTCGATGTTGTATTTTCATTTTCTCTTCTCGATGTTCCTCTTTTTCTTTTCTCGATGTTCTTTCATTTTTCTTTTCTCGATATTGTTTTTCTTTTTGTATTTTCGACGATTTATATTTTCTTTCCGTATCATCCTTCCTGGTGTTCTTGGACTGGCTGAACCTCTTTCCTCCCAGAAGGGACTCGCCTATAATTTTGATGGTGTTACTTTGGGCCGAAAGGTGGATGATTTTTTTCCTTTTATTTTTCTTGATGTCGTGTTTCTATCTTTTTCCTGGTGTTCCTTCTCTGTATTATCCTTTTTCTGGTGTTCTTTTCTTTGTTTTCCTTCTCTTGGTATTTCCGTATCGCCTTACCTTGGTGTTGTATGTTGGAATGCATGAGACTCCTTCTCCCTAGAAAAGACCCGCCACACCAACATACAACACGCTTAAAACAAAGGAAAACAAGACAAAACGTTTTAAGGCTAGATTTTTTCTAATTTTTCGTTTTTTATCGTTGAGGAGGACGGAAGAAGGAAGAAAGGAAGGAACGAGGGAAGGAAGGAAGGAGAGAAGAAAAGTGACGGGACAAAGGAAGGAAGGAAGGAACGAGGGAAGGAAGGAAGGAAGGGAAGGAAAGTGACGGGACGAAGGAAGGAAGGAAGGAAGGAACGAGGGAAGGAAGGAAGGAAGGGAAGGAAAGTGACGGGACGAAGGAAGGAAGGAAGGAAGGAAGGAACGAGGGAAGGAAAGAAGGAGAGAAGGGAAGTGACTGGACGAAGGAAGGAAGGAACTTGACAAGACGAAGGTTCTGAGCACACAAGTCGGACCTCACCTCGATCATGTGGTTCAGTTCTGGTCACCCAACCACCCAACCCACATCCACATACATCCAGCTTCAACAATACATGCCCACCCACACCCACCAAGGCTATGCGGGACCCACCTCACCCTCGTAACCGGAGAGGACAAAGACCCTCCATGGAGCCCTTTTCTAATGAAGGGGAGAGTGTTGCGTCATCCCTGCCTCTCACCCTCCCCTACATTCCTTTTTTGAACTCTCTCTCTCTCTCTCTCTCTCTCTCTCTCTCTCTCTCTCTCTCTCTCTCTCTCTCTCTCTTCAGTACCTTTTCCTCCCTTTCCCTTCCGTCTTTGTTATATTTCTCTTTGTTTCTTTCCTTTTTCTCTCTGTTTTCCCTTTCATTCCCTTCTTTTTTTATCTCTCACTCTTTCTTTCCTTCTCCTTCTCTGGACTCCTTATTTTCTCTGTTTTCCTCATTTTTTATTCCTTTTCCTCCGTTTCCCTTCTTATTTCTCTTTTCCTTTCCTTCATTAACTATCCCTTTTCGTCCCATTCTCTTCTCTTTCTTTGTCTCTTTCTTTCCTTCCTCTTCCACTCTTCTATTCGTTTTCCTTCCCTATTACTCTCTTTTGTTATCTCTCTTTTCTTCTTTTTCTATAGCTTTTCTTTCCATTCCCTTTTCTATTTAATTATCTACTCTCTCTTCCCTTCCTCTTCTATCCATTTACCTTCCTTT
>NC_066563.1:8411415-8421415 GCF_024679095.1 Eriocheir sinensis
AGAGAGAGAGAGAGAGAGAGAATAATAATGCAACTGTCACGGTCAATTCTCTCTCTCTACGTTCTGTCTCCTCTCTAGTGCAAATTTAAACCGCCAGATGGAATCCCTTTGTGTTAACGGTCCAGAGAGAGAGAGAGAGAGAGAGAGAGAGAGAGAGAATAACAACCAGACAGACAGACGGACAAAGAAACACACAAACCGTCATGCAATAAAAGGCAAATAAATCACAAGAGAAATTTTAAAGCACAAAGAAAAGCGATGAAAGAAATATGACAAAGAAACCGACCGATCAACACACAGACAGACAGACAGACAAACAGGAGATGAATAAAACGAACTGAAATAATAAAAAAAACTACACTAAATCAACCACTTACGACAATTTCACACACACACACACACACACACACACGCGCGCAGGGAGGGGCGGTGCGTGGGTTCATCTTTCTCCGCCTCAAGGCAGTAACGTCTCGAATCACCGAAGCGAAGCAGTTTGTGAACCCGAAGGAAGCAACGTACCAACCCGCATGACAATTTTTCTGAATGGTTCAATCTAAGTTCTCGACAATCTTCCTCTTCTCCTCCTCCTCTCCTCCTCCTCTTTCTCTTGAAGGGTTGAGAAGTTGAAAGAGATGGCAGTATTGTGTTCATGTGCGTTTGTCCGTTGTGTGTGTGTGTGTGTGTGTGTGTGTGTGTGTGTGTGTGTACGAAAGACATAATATCGATTTGTGTTATTTCTTTAGTTTTTTTTTTATTCTTCTTTTAAGTTTCCTAAAGAATTTTTTTTTTAAACTGCAAACTGAAAATAACCACAGCAACAACAACAACAACAACAACAGTAACAAAAATAAATTCAAAACATGTATCATTAGATTATTTAGTATTATATTAGTGTTTTGGTTTCATATTACAAGATTATAATTAGAAAAATAAAACAAAAAAAGTATGGGTGTATTGAAACGTATTGTCAGCACACACACACACACACACACACACACACACACACATACAAAAGTTAAAGGATGAAATATGTATCGAGGAAAAAGGTGGTCTCAGGGTACACAGACAGACAGACAGACAGACAGACAGACACGTTTTTATTCCCCACAAGTCCGCCTGTTCCAAATATAAGTGCAGGCAATTGTTGAGGCATTAGGTGTGTTTCTCTCTCTCTCTCTCTCTCTCTCTCTCTCTCTCTCTCTCTCTCTCTCTCTCTCGACTATGTTTTTTTTTCATTTTTTTAACTTTTCCAAGATTGGTTTGTGAGCTACGAATATTTATTTTTCTTTATTCACAAACAACTTATTATTTATTTCCCTCTTTCTGTCTATCTATCTGTTTATCTATTTTTATCTATCTATCTATCTCTGTTTTCTCATTTTTTACCAACTACTTTCTCTCTCTCTCTCTCTCTCTCTCTCTCTCTCTCTCTCTCTCTCTCTCTCTCTCTCTCTCTCTCTCTTTTTTTCAATGTTTTTCTAGGGTTGTTTCCTTTAGTTATCTTTCTTTTCTTTATCTACCATCTACTCTTTCTTCCTTTCTTTCTTTATTTATTTCTTTATCTATCTATCTATCTATCTATCTATCTATCAATCTATTTTTTTATTATTTTGATTGGGCTGTTTCTTTTAGCTGTCTTTATTTTCTTTACCAACAACTCTTTCTTTCTTTCTCTTTCTCTCTATCTCTCTATCTATCTCCTTCTCTTTCTCCCTCCCTTCTCCCTTTATCACCCAATCTCCCAATCATTCTAATCACTCCCTCGGTCATCTGATGCGCCTCTTAATTACGTCCTTAATAATTGCGCAATCACATTCTTCCGCGTCCAGTGTCAAGAGGAAGGGAAGAAGAGATGAGTCACTTCGGTTTAATAGAAATTCGTATTACGTTCTTAGTATTCAGGTAAGGAGGAAGAGGAGGAAGAGAATGAGGAAAGAGAGGATGATCAGGAAAAGGAGTAAGAAGAAGGAGAGGTGGAATAGGAGGAAGAGTAAGAGAAAACGAGATGAAAGACGAGGAGGGGAGGGGAGGAGAAGGGGAAGAGAAGGAGGAAGAAGAGGAGGAAAAGAAGTAAAGAGAGAGAGAGAGAGAGAGAGAGAGAGAGAGAGAGAGAGAAGGAAGAATAGGTAAAGAAGAAGAAGGAGAATGAAGGAGGAATAGGATGAAAAATAGACAGAAAGAGAGAAAATTGAAATGAAAGGGAGAAGGAGGAAGAGAAGGCAAAGAAAAAGAGACGAGGAGGAGAAGGTAAGGAAGAAGGAGGAAAAGACGGCTAAAAACAGAACGTATAGAAGCACAAAAAAGTAGGAAAGAAAAGAACTTGAGCTTGAAGGGAAAGATGAAGAGGAAATAGAAGTAGGGAGAGGAGGAGGAGGAGGAAGAGGGGGAGAGGGGCTAAAGAAGAAGGGAGAGAAGGAGGGGGAATAATTTGAGAAATAAAGAGAGGAAGAGAGGAAATTGAGGTAAACGGGAGAAGGAGGAGAAGAAAAAAGAGAAAGTATAGAAGAAATAGAGAAAGAATAGAAGAAGAGAAACAAAGAAAAAAAGAAGAAAAAAGAAGAAAGAAGAGAGAAAGAAAGAAAGAAGAAAGAAAGAAATAGGGAAGAAAGTAGAAAGAAAGAAAGAAAGAATAGAAGAAGAGAAAGTATGGAAGAAAAAGAGAAAGAATAGAAGAAATAGAGAAAGAATAGAACAAAATAGAGAAAGAGGAGAAGAAAATAGAGAAAGAGAAGGAAAAAGAGGAAAAGAAGAACAAAAATTAGTACTAATAAGACCACAAAAAAAGTAGAAAAAAGTAGAAAAAAAACTTGCCGCAAAGATAATATACGTAAGCGCTAGCTAGGGGGGAGGAGGGGGAGGAGGGGAGGAGGAGGACAGGTGAGCAAAAAGACTTACCTGTGGCGTGTACGTAGTTGCCTTTACCTGTACCTGGCCCCCCGTGACTCATTAATCCAACATCTGCAAGGTGGCGAGAGGTTCTGCCCTTGCTCGCCCGACACCCATAACAGCGATGACTCATGTAGGGAGAGAGGAGGAGGAGGAGGAAGAGGAGGAGGAGGACGAGGAGGAGGAGGAGGAGGAGGAGGAAGAGAAGTTGATGCAGAGAGAGAGAGAGAGAGAGTGCTTTTTTTCCTTTCTCTTCTATCTTTCTTTTTTTCCGCATTCTTTCTTTAGTCATTTATAGAGTTATTTATTTTTCTTCAATTTTTCTTTCGTATTTTCTTTCTTTTTATTTCATTTTTTTTCTTTCCTTCCAACTTTCTTTTTCTGTCTTTCTATCTGTCTATCTCTTTTACCTTCCAAGCACATACATTTGACAAGGCTTTCGTAGGGGTTTAAGGCATTTCCATGGGTAGTAATGTTATGACCCTGGTGGTAGTTTGACCCTTCTTCTGTGCCTTGAACCTAAAAAAATACTCATTAGAACCCAACTGAATTGACAAGGCTTTCGTAAGGGTTTAGAGCATTTCCAGGGTGGTTTTATGACCCTGGTGGTAGTCTGACTCTTCTTCCGTACCATGAACCTTAAAAACATTCATTAAAACTAACTGATTTGACAAGGTTTTCGTAAGGGCTTAGAGCATTTCCAGGGGTAGTATTATGAACCCGGTGGTAGTTTGACCCTTCTTCTGTACCATGAACCTTAAAAACATTCATTAAAACTAACTGATTTGACAAGGTTTTCGTAAGGGTTTAGAGCATTTCCAGGGGTAGTTTTATGACCCCGGTGGTAATCTGACTCTTCTTCCGTACCATGAACCTAAAAAACATTCATTAAAACTAACTGATTTGACAAGGTTCCCGTAAGGGCTTAGGGCATTTCCAGGGGTAGTTTTATGACCCTGGTGGTAGTCTGACTCTTCTTCTGTACCATGAACCTTAAAAAAACTCATTAAAACTAACTGATTTGACAAGGTTTTCGTAGAGGCTTAGAGCGTTTCCATGGGTAGTTATATGACCCCTGTGGTAGTGTGACCCTTCTTCTGTACCATGAACCAAAAAATAACAACTCATTAGAATCCAACTGATTTGACAAGGGTTTCGTAGAGGTTTAGGGCGTTTCCAGGGGTAGTTTTAAAACCCTGGTGATAGTATGACCCTTCTTCTGTACCATGAACCTAAAGCAACACTCATTAGAACCCGACTGACCTCCTTTTGGGTCTTTGGAAATGGTTGACGTGAGGGGTAGAAGCGTGGAAGCGTTTAACACCACCAAAGTAACCTGCTCTATCCCCCTTCCTCCACCCCCCTCTATAGCTCCACCCCACTCCACGCCCTTCCTGGAACTCGGAGTCATCCCAGTACCCTTCTCTCTGTTGCGTCCTTGTTCCAGGCTTACCCCGGGATCTCACCTTGTCTTCGCCCCTCGCCCACAGACTCCGTTAAAGGGCCTCCGACTGCGTTTCACTGATGCCCCGATGTTATACGCCCCGGGGAAGCCTAACAGGAGGAAGGGGAAGGGTAGGGAGAGAGGAGGGAACGGAAGGAAAAGGAGGAAGGAAGGAAGGAAGGAGAAAATTGAAAAGTAGGGAAAGAGGAAGTTGTTAGCGTGGGATGTTTTATGAGGAGGAAGAGACTAAGAAAAGAAGAAAAAGAGATAAAGGAGAGAAGAAATTGAGGAGGATACTTGAGGTAGAAGAGATGAGAGAGGTTCTAACATGGCATCCTACGCTCTGAAAAACCCAACAGGACGAGGAGGAGCAGGAGGAGGAGGAGGAGGAGGAGGATGGATGGAGGATGCTGTCTGGGTGTGAGATGAAGGAATGTGGCGTAACGGAAGAGACGAGGAAGAGGGGAGAAGAAGGATGTAAAAGAGGAAGAGAAGAGGAGAAGAAGGAAAAAAGGACAGAGAGGACAAAGCCAAAAGGAATGTCAGGAAGAGGCAATTAAGAGAAGAAAAGGAAGACAAAAGTAGGAAGAAAAAGTGAAAGAGAAAGAAACCGAAAGGAAGAGAGAGGAAGAAGAAGAGAGGAAGAGTGAGAGAAGAGAAAAGTTACTGAGAATGAGAGGAAGAGAAGACGGAGGACAAAAGTAAAGGGAAGAAGAGGAGGAGATAAAGGAGAAGAGAAGAGAAGAAAGACAGAAGTAAGAGGGAGAGATGGAAGAGAGAAGAAGGAACAGAAGGGAAGATTTGGAAGAAGCAATAAAGAGAAAAAGAGAGAAAACAAATGCAAGAGGAAAAGATGAAAGAGAGCACCGAAGCGAAATGAAAAGATAGGAAGAAGAGAAGAGGAAGAGAATGAGGAAGAACCAAAAGGATGTGAAGGAGGGAGAGAAGAAAAGAGAAATGAAGAGAAAGAGGAAGAAGGAAAGAAGAGGAAGAGAAGAAGGATATGAGGGAGAGAAAGAGAACCAAAACGAAGTGAAGAGGGAGAAGAGAGGAAGAGAGAAGGGAGGCGTCAGGAAGAGCAGAAGGATGTGAGGGAGAGAAGAGGAAGAAGAGGAAGAAGAGGGAGGATGAGGGGGCAACAAGCGAATATATTGTGTATGGCCTTGGGTGGAAAGTTCTTCAACACCACCATCACCAACACCACCACCCACCCTTTCCCTTCCCTCCACACAACCCAAAGGCATTAAACCAACCCCTAAATCGCCTCTGAGGGCATTAAAAGCTATCCGATCCTAATGTTGTCACTGCGTATAGTCAGGGATCCCTTCTTAGTGTCTAGTTGGCATCTCTTTAACCCTCTCTCCGCCTCTCGTGTTGCCAGTGAAGGTTTAGCGGCGTCAGGGGAAGGTGTGTGGCTGTGTGACTCACCCCACCCCGTCACACACTGGATTGGCATTTCCACGTAAGCTCTGACGTACTGGGGAACCTTTTGGCCGGGGAGAGAGAAAAACTATATACGTTACTTCACTGTCTGGGGCTGGCATATGAATGAAGGAATGTTGAAGAGGACTTTTTGGGGGTAGTTTGTGTAACGTTAAATTGCGTATGTACTTTTATATACCTTTTATTTCGACAGATATTGACGTAGTTAGAAAAAAAGGAAAAAAAAAATCATTAATTCCAGACTACAGAAAATGAATGAACGAATGCTGGAAAGGAAAAGATTGTTAGATATAGTTCATGTAAAGTTAAATTGTCCTATATACTTTTTATTTAGACATATATATTGACTTACTGGTAACACTGTAGCCAGAAAAAACATGATCTCCCTCTCCTATACAGGAAATGAATGAATAGTTGTTGGAAATGATTGTTGAGGGTAATTTATATATAGTTAGATTGCTTTTCTTCTTTTATATATATTTTTTTCATTTATACATTTTGATATACTGGTAACATTGGAGAGAGAGAGAGAGAGCATTACCACTCGAGTCCAAAATATGAATGAATGAGTGATGGTGAGGTATAAATAGAGAGATGACCGTAGTATAGTCAAGGTCATATGAAACGTTCCTCTATTACTCATACGTGTTTGTACGCATCATACGTATCCATACGCATATTAATTGTATACGTATCCATATTACTCATTCGTAGCCAGAAAAATAACACTCACAACACAAGTACAGCATATGAATTAGTAAGGGCTGGAAAAGGTGAAATATAAAGGACTCTCTCTATATATGAAGGATTAAATGTGTACCTATATGGTTTTTTTTTTGCGTTTGTTTAAGGAGAGCTGATTGGTTTACTTACATTTACAGATAACATTACGAATTCTTACTTTCATTTGCTTATGGTTGTAATAAAATACTTAAACGATATACGAAGTTGGATTTAATGTACCTATATATCTTTTTGCGTTTGTTTAAGGAGAGCTGATTGGTTTACTTACATTTACAGATAACATTGCGAATTCTTACTTAGATTTACTTATGGTTGTAAAAAAATACTTACACGCTATACGAAGTTGAATTAAATGTACTTATATATATTTTTGCGTTTGTTTAAGGAGAGCTGATTGGTTTACTTACATTTACAGATCACATTACGAATTCTTACTTGCAGTTACTTATGGTTGTAAAAAAAATACTTACACGATATTGGAAGCTCGATTAAATGTATAGCTATATATATTTTTTGCATTTGTTTTAAGCATTCTACTTACACAGTACTTACACTCTAATTACACACTACTTACACTCTACTTACACATTACTTACACTCTACTTACACTCTATTTACAGTCTACTTACACACTACTTACACTCTACTTACACTCTATTTACATTCTACTTACACACTACTTACACTCTACTTACACTCTATGTACACTCTACTTACACTCTATTTACACTCTACTTAGACACTAGTTACACTCTACTTACACTCTATTTACACTCTACTTACACTCTATTTACACTCTACTTACACACTACTTACACTCTACTTACACTCTATTTACACTCTACTTACACTCTATTTACACTCTACTTACACACTACTTACACTCTACTTACACTCTATTTACACTCTACTTACACTCTATTTACACTCTACTTACACTCTATTTACACTCTACTTACACTCTATTTACACTCTACTTACACACTACTTACACTCTAATTACACACTACTTACACTCTACTTACAACAATCTACTTACACTCAGAACATGGAAGGACACATCGTAACAAAATATCGCGAAAGAATAAAGGAGAAGATACATACTTTTTTTTTCCTCCTCTTTCCTCCTACTTTCCTCCTACCTCCTACATTCTCCTCCCTTGATCGATGTTTCCTTCCCGTTTCCCTCCACCCCCACGACAGGTAAATGTTCCTTCTCTCCCTCCCTCCCTCCCTCCATGCAACGATTGGCGGAAAGGGAGGAGGGAAGGAAAGAGGGAGGGAGAGAAAGGATGATTTGCAGGAAGTGAAGGGTGGAAAGAGAAATAGATAGATAGATAGGTAGATAGATGGATGGATAGATAGATAGAGACAGACAGAGAGAGATAGTTAAATAAATAGATAAAGATATGAAGAGGGGTAGGAGGAGGAGGGGGAAACTATGGTGAAAAGAGAATAATGGGGAAAGATAATGAAGGGTGTGTGAGAAAAAGGGGACTGGGAAAATGATAGGGAAGTAAAGGGAGGGAGAGAGGAGGAGAAGAAGGAGGAGGAGAAGGAGGGAAGAAGTAGGTGAGAAATCAAAAAGAGAAAGTGAAGGGCGGAGAGAGAGAGATAGAATTTACGATGTGAGGGGCTGAAAGGAGGAGGAGGAGGAAAAGGAGGAGGAGGAGGAGGAGGAATAGGAGGAGCTAAAAGAGTAAACACGAAGAAGAAAGATTATTATAAAACCAACCAAAAAAAAAAAAGTGTTGCGTCATTGATTTCAGCTACGATGTTGTTGTTGTTGTAGTAGTAGTAGTAGTAGTAGTAGTAGTAGTAGTAGTAGTAGTAGTAGTAGAAAGGATATGAGAAAAAATACCGCTCACAACGCAACTGTAATGGATGGAGGCCCGTAAAAAAAAGTAGTAAAAAAAAGCAGTTAAAAAAAGTAGTAGTAGTAGTAGTAGTAGTGGTGGTGGTGGTGGTGGTGGAAGCAATAATAGTTGTTGTTGTTGTAGTTGATAATGGGGCGAAACTTTTAGTATTGGTAATGGTGGTGGTGGTGGTGATGGTGGTGGTGGTGGGTGAGGCGCCTAAGGGGGTCTTCAGTACCTCCGGGGCAAGGCTGACGTCACCTGTTAATTAGTGTTGTGATTTCTTGCTTTCCACCTGGAGCGTGTGTGTGTGTGTGTGTGTGTGTGTGTGCCCGCCACTGCCTCACTTTCGTTTTCATCTTGTGCCTTTCTTTCTCTCTTTCCTTCTTTTCTTTTCCTTTCTCTTGTCCTTTCTATCCTTATTTATTTCATTCTTTCTTTCTTTCTTTCTTTCTCTCCTTTTTTTTTCTTTTTTTTGCTTTCATTTATTTTTTCTTTGTCTTTCTTTTTTTCTACCAATCAATCTATCTATTTTTCTTCCTTCCTATCGTTGTTTCTGCCATTTTTTTTCTGTCTCTGTATCTGCTATCTCTTCTTTTATCTATCTATCTATCTATCTATCAGTCTATCTATCTGTCTATCTATCTATCTATCTTGAGGGGAATAAACTAACCTGGCCCTTAATCTCTGAAATAATTAGAGGTAAAAAGAATTGAAGAAACGATTTAATATACTGCGCACTAATTATATATTCAGGTCATGGCCGCGAGCTTAATTATAGAAGAAGTATAAAGTGAATGAATATATAAATGCAGGAATAAATAAATCTGTGAATTAATGTAAGAAAAAAATAAGGAAAGGAAGGAAGGAGAAAGGGAAGACAGATGGAAAAGGAAATGAATGGATGAATTAGACAAAAAAAGAAAGGAAGGAGAGAGAAAAAAAGAAAGAAGTGTTGAAGTTTGGAAGAACGAAAGAGAGAAAAATGAGAATGAAGGAAAGAATTGAGGTACATGAAGACGAAAAAAAAAAGAATAAGTAAGAAAAGAAGGAAAAGGAAAGAAAAAAGACAAAAGTAAATAAAAAGCAAATGCAGAAAGAAAGAAAGAAAAAGCTACTGTAGAAAAAAATAAAGAGAGAAATAAAAACACATATCCCAAAGAAAAACGAGATTAAAAAGAAGAAAACAACAACAACAACAACAACAACAACAACAACATTCACCTCCATTTCATCACCCATTTCACTCCCCAAAAGAAAAAGAAAAGAAAAGGACCTTCACCCCATTTTCTATACACACAAAACACCGAAAGAAGAGGAGCGAAGAGGCGTATAATGCGTATTTGACCCATTTCCAGGAGGGGGGAGGGGGAATGTGCGTAAAAGGCGTGGTCGAGTCGTGGGGAGAGGAAGAAGGAGGGAGAGTAGGGGAGAGGAGGAAGGTAGGAAAGGTAGAGAGGGAGAAAGGGCGTGAGAGAGAGAAGGGAGAGAGGGAAGGAGGAGGAGGAGGAGGAGGAGGAGGAGGAGGGTGTTATGAGAGAAAAGGTGAGATAGAGGAGAGGAAGGGAGATAGGTAGGTTCTCTGTTTCTTTCTTTGTTTTTCATATTCACTTCCTTATGCATTTTC